>NW_027507903.1:412839197-412951697 GCF_037356315.1 Lithobates pipiens | reverse complement strand
TAACACAATCTTTTGGGAAACTTCTCTAACTTCCTCGTAAATGGCAAGTAAACTCAAAGGAATAGATTAAAGGAGACCGCCATAGTGTAGTATTTCAAACATCTAAGTTTTATTAAACAAGTTTAAAAACTACTCACAAACGATGCTGGTTTAAGCACATCAGACAAACAGCATTAGAGCAAAACCGGATATGGACGTCACTTCCGGGTTCCTACGCGTTACGTCTTGGAGACTTCAACTGGGATAGTTACACAGGGTACAGGAAGTGACTTATAGGTGTACTGGGCGGGACTACGCCGCCCATTTCATTGATATGCTAATGCAACGCTGTGTAGCCATAGTAATGCTAGTGGGGGGCGGGCCGAATGGATTTAGATGTTATGGGTGGCCTCCCATCTAAATAAAGCATTAGACAGCGCAGCGGAGACAGTAGATACAGGGGCGCAAACGGAAGAGCGGGGGGAGGTTTGGCCAGACATTATACTGAATGTGGCGAACTGATTAAGTTATAACTCCGGACTGTGCTATATCATAGATCGTGCTATATGCTATTAAACTAATGTAAAATGATAGAGCACGTCCGGCGGCCATTTTGTTGGAGCTCAAATTTAGATATGTAAGTGGCCATGTTTTGGTGGTTTAATGTTATATAGAGCATTAAAATTATAGAGCTAAAATTGAAACTAAGATACAAAACACGGGAACCTCAATAGATATCGATCTATCTTATTGGGCCAGCAGAGAAAGGTAGAAAATGGCTAAAGGAACCATATCTTATATCGGTAGATATAAAAGGCTACATATACACAGCTGTATTTAGAAAACTGGAAAGGTAATTAAAATCAATTTAAAGTTATTGTTCAATTTTAAAATAGTGTTCAAATTTAAAATAAAGTCCAAAGGGAGGTTACTAAGCAGGTTACAAACACACATAATGTGGAGGCACGGAGGTGACGTCCACATTAGACATGTGATACAAACATAGCAAGCTAAAACTATAAAAAATGCATAAAATCGCATAAAATTGTTTAGCCTAAAATTATAGGAGCATAGGTTTAAGAACATATGATATTAAGATGACGGTATGTAGATAAATCATTTTAAAAGGTATAAGAAAATTAAAATATTGAAAGAAGATAAAGGACCATAACATGAAATCGCACATAAAAATTTATATCTAAAAGGGGTTAAAAATCGCTAATAAAACAGTTCAAGTCGAACTCTATATTTAATCCCCTGGGGGCAAAGGTATCGAGGGTATATATCCATTTGGACTCTATCTGACTTAGAGTCCTCACCTTGTGCCCTCCCCTCCAGTGTCTAACATAGGGGACAATACCCCAAAATTTCAAATGCTTGGGGTCTCTATTATGGTGAGTAGCGAAATGTTTAGAGACATTATGCTTATCGTACCCCTTTTGTATATTTTGTATGTGCTCTTTCAATCGAATTTTTAAAGGCCTTTTTGTGCGGCCTACATACTGCAGACCGCAACTGCACTCTAAAACATAAACAGCGCCTACTGTATTACAGGAGATAAAATCTTTAATCTTGTGGGTATTACCGGTACTTGAGGCTAAAAATTCAAAGACTTTAGTAGGTTTACTCGCTCTGGTACACGCTAGGCATCTTTTACAAGGGAAGAAACCTTTCCCAGTGAAGAACGTGAAATTATTCACAGGAGGATCAGGTATGTTTTTCACTAGCATGTCTCTGAGGTTGGGGGCGCGTCTATAAATAAACTTCGGTTTAGGAGGTAGAACTTTGTGCAAATCTTTATCATTCAAGAGAATGTGCCAGTGTTTTTTGATTATACTTTCTATTTTTTTGTATTGGTTATTATAGTCCAGAATTATTGCTCCTTCTACACCTTTTTTGGCTTTGTGTTGCGTTTTCATATCTTTAAGGAGATGTTCGCGGTCCATCTTCTCCACTTCTGATATTTTTTCTTGAATTACGCACTTGTCGTAACCCTTCTCCTGGAATCTTTGTCCCATGGATTCCGCTTGTTCGAGGAACACTTCTTTTTTGCTACAATTTCTCCGTAGGCGCATAAATTGCCCCTTGGGGATATTGAAAAGCCAATTTTGGTGATGGCAACTTGTCAGCGGGAGATAGCTGTTTTTGTCTACACTTTTAAAGTGTGTTTTAGTTTCTATTCTCCCGCCACTTTGTGCAATTAGTAAATCTAAAAAAACTATCTCCTTCTCATCTGAATTCCAGGTAAGTTTTATATTTAGATTATTCTCATCTAATTTTTGTTGGAACAGATTAAGACTGGCACTACTCCCTTTCCAAAGTATTAAAATATCGTCAATATAACGTCTATAAAGCACTAGTTCTTTAGGTGGGTTTAAAAATACTACGTTCTCTTCCCATCTAGCCATGAATAAACCGGCCACACTCGGGGCAAATTTGGCCCCCATCGCGACGCCTGTAGTTTGGTGATAAAACGTTTTATTAAACCAAAAATAATTATTTTTTAAACAAAAGTCCAGACATTTAACTAAAAACTTTCGTTGAAAGCAAATGAGGTCAGAGTGATTTCTCAGACCCCACTTCACAGCCTCGCATGCTTCATGGTGGGGAATTATGGTATAGAGTGAAGTTACGTCTGCCGTGACCAGAATAAAAGGTCCGTCCTGTGTGAGCTCATCTAAAATCTGTAAAACATGCTTGGTGTCACGGAGATAAGCCTTCGTCTTTTGTACTGTCGGCTGTAGGAAGTTATCTATGTAGGATCCCATCCTTGAAGTAAGGGAATCTATCCCATTTACTATGGGTCTCGGTGGGGGGTTGGTCCTGTCCTTGTGAATTTTAGGTAAATAATAGATAATTGGTGTTCTTGCTGCTTCTGGTATGAGGTATTGGGCTTCTTTTTTGGTCAAGATAGCTTTTTTTAGGCCCAGATGGACTACAAGCTCCAGCTCTTTTTTTCCTCTAAAGATAGGATTTTTTGGTAAGATAGTGTAAGTCTTAGTGTCGCTCAGCAATTTTGCCATATTATCATTGTATTGCGTTTTGGACAAAACTACAATGCCTCCACCTTTGTCCGCTGGGCGGATCACTATATCTTTCCGCTCACTGAGGCGTTTCATTCCACATCTCATATGGTTTGGCTCGGTATGTTTCTTGGTGTCAAGGTCCTTTAAATCTTCTGCAACAATTTTCTTAAAAACATCTACAAATTTGTTATTACTGATTTGCGGGTTAAAAGTAGATTTATTCCTAAAAGTGCTATGTTTGATATCATTAGGTGGCGGGACAGAAGTGGTTCTGGGGTTGTTTAAAAAATATTTTTTCATATTTAAGCCCCTTATGTACTTCTGAATATTAACATAAGTCTCGAATTTGTTCAGGTTCTTTTTTGGGGCAAACTTGAGGCCTTTGTCTAATACTGTCAATTCTTCAGTTGTTAGCGAGATGCCACTCAAGTTAAAAACACCTACTCCTTTTACTCTCTTTTTCGCTTGAGTTCTCGCTCCTGCTCTTCTTCCTCTCTTCTTTTTGGGCTTCGTTCTCTGTCTCTCTGCACATCCCTCACCCTCGGAGTGTGATGGTCCGGGCCTCTGCCTAAAAAAGCCCTATTTGTATTTGGATCGGGGTAGTAGGTCTGATAGTACTCTTCTTCCCTTTCATTCTCTCGATAGTCCCTTAATGGTGCATAATGATTGTATGTGGGGACTGAATAGTGGTCGTAGGGTCGATAATAGGGTTGTGCTGGACCCCAATCATCTCTCTCTCTTCGGTTCTGATCGTAATAAGGAGCAGGGTTCCTTATTTGAGGAGGATAGTAGGGGGCTCGAGGCTGTTCGTACGAAGGGTGATGCCATTGGTCATCCTGATTCGCCCTCTTATTCTGGGCTTTTTTCCAGTGGGGTTTTTTCCACCCCTTTTTCGGCGTATGGGGGTTGTGTGGAGGCCTTTTTTCCGGGTATTGAGGTGTTGACTGTTTGGGATAATTCTGTCCCACATTGGGTCTATTCCTCATTGGGGACTCGTTAGATACATTTTTTACATTTTTTGTTGTTTGTCCACTTGTAGAAGATATTACAGTGGGGTTAGTTGGGGGTAATATAGACTCTATTCTTACAGGTCTCTCAGGTGTTGAGTAGGCGGAGATGGGATCTACTCGTCCCAACTGCCCCTGCCACCTGAACACCTGATCATTTTTAAAATCCCCCATGTCTCTGGCATATTTTTTGCTCTTCCTTGTTTGGACTTCTTTGTCTTTTTTAATCAGGTCTTTACTAAGCTGTGTTGTCAATGTGAGGAATTCAGCAGAATCTTTGTGTATCTCCAGATCATTTTTGATTTGTTCAATATTCTGTTCAACCATCCTAATCTTTCTCTGTTTTCTTTTGATCAAGAATTTTAGTAACTCTAATCCCTTTTCATTAAAGAATTTGAACCATTCATCTATTGACTCCTGGTCCATCAATCCATCATTGGGTGGTACATCCCACCTTAGCCGTCTAGGGACTAGCCCATCCTTTAGGTATTGTTCAAAGGTGGTGGTGTCCCACCATAAGCTCACTCTTTTTTCCATATTATATCTCAATTTTTTGGTAAGTTGCTCAACACTATTATTCTTGGATTTGGTCTCTATATTAGTGGCATTAAATACTTCTTCTAAATTGATCTGTCTCTTTTCTAAAAAAGAGAAGACCTCCATATTTGCAGCGGAAGGTAAAAAAGTTTATGTAAACGTCTAGTATATATATCTAAAAACTTCTGCGCTCTATGGGAAGAATGGAAAATAACTAATAGAAAAAAGCAGCAATCACTAAATGAGTTGTCTCTCACTACTGGAAAAATAAATTTAAAAGTTGCGATGCGCTAATTTCAAACCATAAAATAATCGTAGTAAACCACAAATATACAATTAAAAATACAAAGTGCAACTGTGCATAAGTTAATCAAATAATGCTTCTGTGCATGCATAAAAGTGATAGCTAGTGCCTAAACCGTAGAGTGACTATCTGTGCAAATAAACGCAAATTTGTCATAAAGACCAAAATACATACATATATATAGTGTATGAACTTTTTTGCAAAATATATATAATAAAGCAAAGACAAGTTAGGAGTGTACGTTTAAGTGATAACTGGTGTAAGGACCATAAAGTGGCTAAATGTGCAAAAAACGCAAATTTACGCAAAATTATCATATGAAAAAAACATATAAAGAGTGGATATTACTTATAAAAACATATAAAGAGTGGATATTACTTAAAAATGAAAAATACAGGTATCAAACAAATATAAACTGTTCAGTACAAGTGACCAGCGTGATTGGAGATAAAAATGTCCCATACACAGGCAGATCATGCAATTCGGTAAATGCACTAAGTGAGATGTGCAACGTGCTGGGCAATCAATCCATCCGTGATGATCCGTGCAATAAAGTGCAAATAATATGCAATTACCTCACTGCTGTGAGTAAACAGCAATATAAATGATGATCGCCAGGATGATTGCTGGAAACGGCAGAGTAACACAATCTTTTGGGAAACTTCTCTAACTTCCTCGTAAATGGCAAGTAAACTCAAAGGAATAGATTAAAGGAGACCGCCATAGTGTAGTATTTCAAACATCTAAGTTTTATTAAACAAGTTTAAAAACTACTCACAAACGATGCTGGTTTAAGCACATCAGACAAACAGCATTAGAGCAAAACCGGATATGGACGTCACTTCCGGGTTCCTACGCGTTACGTCTTGGAGACTTCAACTGGGATAGTTACACAGGGTACAGGAAGTGACTTATAGGTGTACTGGGCGGGACTACGCCGCCCATTTCATTGATATGCTAATGCAACGCTGTGTAGCCATAGTAATGCTAGTGGGGGGCGGGCCGAATGGATTTAGATGTTATGGGTGGCCTCCCATCTAAATAAAGCATTAGACAGCGCAGCGGAGACAGTAGATACAGGGGCGCAAACGGAAGAGCGGGGGGAGGTTTGGCCAGACATTATACTGAATGTGGCGAACTGATTAAGTTATAACTCCGGACTGTGCTATATCATAGATCGTGCTATATGCTATTAAACTAATGTAAAATGATAGAGCACGTCCGGCGGCCATTTTGTTGGAGCTCAAATTTAGATATGTAAGTGGCCATGTTTTGGTGGTTTAATGTTATATAGAGCATTAAAATTATAGAGCTAAAATTGAAACTAAGATACAAAACACGGGAACCTCAATAGATATCGATCTATCTTATTGGGCCAGCAGAGAAAGGTAGAAAATGGCTAAAGGAACCATATCTTATATCGGTAGATATAAAAGGCTACATATACACAGCTGTATTTAGAAAACTGGAAAGGTAATTAAAATCAATTTAAAGTTATTGTTCAATTTTAAAATAGTGTTCAAATTTAAAATAAAGTCCAAAGGGAGGTTACTAAGCAGGTTACAAACACACATAATGTGGAGGCACGGAGGTGACGTCCACATTAGACATGTGATACAAACATAGCAAGCTAAAACTATAAAAAATGCATAAAATCGCATAAAATTGTTTAGCCTAAAATTATAGGAGCATAGGTTTAAGAACATATGATATTAAGATGACGGTATGTAGATAAATCATTTTAAAAGGTATAAGAAAATTAAAATATTGAAAGAAGATAAAGGACCATAACATGAAATCGCACATAAAAATTTATATCTAAAAGGGGTTAAAAATCGCTAATAAAACAGTTCAAGTCGAACTCTATATTTAATCCCCTGGGGGCAAAGGTATCGAGGGTATATATCCATTTGGACTCTATCTGACTTAGAGTCCTCACCTTGTGCCCTCCCCTCCAGTGTCTAACATAGGGGACAATACCCCAAAATTTCAAATGCTTGGGGTCTCTATTATGGTGAGTAGCGAAATGTTTAGAGACATTATGCTTATCGTACCCCTTTTGTATATTTTGTATGTGCTCTTTCAATCGAATTTTTAAAGGCCTTTTTGTGCGGCCTACATACTGCAGACCGCAACTGCACTCTAAAACATAAACAGCGCCTACTGTATTACAGGAGATAAAATCTTTAATCTTGTGGGTATTACCGGTACTTGAGGCTAAAAATTCAAAGACTTTAGTAGGTTTACTCGCTCTGGTACACGCTAGGCATCTTTTACAAGGGAAGAAACCTTTCCCAGTGAAGAACGTGAAATTATTCACAGGAGGATCAGGTATGTTTTTCACTAGCATGTCTCTGAGGTTGGGGGCGCGTCTATAAATAAACTTCGGTTTAGGAGGTAGAACTTTGTGCAAATCTTTATCATTCAAGAGAATGTGCCAGTGTTTTTTGATTATACTTTCTATTTTTTTGTATTGGTTATTATAGTCCAGAATTATTGCTCCTTCTACACCTTTTTTGGCTTTGTGTTGCGTTTTCATATCTTTAAGGAGATGTTCGCGGTCCATCTTCTCCACTTCTGATATTTTTTCTTGAATTACGCACTTGTCGTAACCCTTCTCCTGGAATGGGCGGCGTAGTCCCGCCCAGTACACCTATAAGTCACTTCCTGTACCCTGTGTAACTATCCCAGTTGAAGTCTCCAAGACGTAACGCGTAGGAACCCGGAAGTGACGTCCATATCCGGTTTTGCTCTAATGCTGTTTGTCTGATGTGCTTAAACCAGCATCGTTTGTGAGTAGTTTTTAAACTTGTTTAATAAAACTTAGATGTTTGAAATACTACACTATGGCGGTCTCCTTTAATCTATTCCTTTGAGTTTACTTGCCATTTACGAGGAAGTTAGAGAAGTTTCCCAAAAGATTGTGTTACTCTGCCGTTTCCAGCAATCATCCTGGCGATCATCATTTATATTGCTGTTTACTCACAGCAGTGAGGTAATTGCATATTATTTGCACTTTATTGCACGGATCATCACGGATGGATTGATTGCCCAGCACGTTGCACATCTCACTTAGTGCATTTACCGAATTGCATGATCTGCCTGTGTATGGGACATTTTTATCTCCAATCACGCTGGTCACTTGTACTGAACAGTTTATATTTGTTTGATACCTGTATTTTTCATTTTTAAGTAATATCCACTCTTTATATGTTTTTATAAGTAATATCCACTCTTTATATGTTTTTTTCATATGATAATTTTGCGTAAATTTGCGTTTTTTGCACATTTAGCCACTTTATGGTCCTTACACCAGTTATCACTTAAACGTACACTCCTAACTTGTCTTTGCTTTATTATATATATTTTGCAAAAAAGTTCATACACTATATATATGTATGTATTTTGGTCTTTATGACAAATTTGCGTTTATTTGCACAGATAGTCACTCTACGGTTTAGGCACTAGCTATCACTTTTATGCATGCACAGAAGCATTATTTGATTAACTTATGCACAGTTGCACTTTGTATTTTTAATTGTATATTTGTGGTTTACTACGATTATTTTATGGTTTGAAATTAGCGCATCGCAACTTTTAAATTTATTTTTCCAGTAGTGAGAGACAACTCATTTAGTGATTGCTGCTTTTTTCTATTAGTTATTTTCCATTCTTCCCATAGAGCGCAGAAGTTTTTAGATATATCCACTGATGCTTTATCACCAATCCTTGTTTCCCTAATAACCCCAAATTTTCAAAAGTGAGGTGAAATCTTCTAAACAGGGGCACAGACAGCAAAACAAATGTTACAGGGATGATAACCCTTCCCTATGTTATCCAAAAAGCTTAAAAATAGATTTTTTGGCTGGAGCAACACTTACAAAATGTACCTGTTCCAAATTACTAACAGATTCAGCTTAAGAACAAACTTACAGTCCCTGTCTTGTTTGGACTGCCTGTATACTACTGTTCATAGTATATAGGGCCTGGGGACCCGACGCCTTTTCTTTTTTTAATTTGGGTGCGGGGTTCCCCTTAATATTCATACAAGACCCAAAGGGCCTGGTAATGACCTGGGGGAGGTACCCATGCCGTTCTTCTAAATAATTTTCATCCATATTGCTGGGACCCAACATTACAGCCACAAGCAGTTTTAAATGACTTTTAGTCCTTTATTTCATTTTGTGCAGGGACTGTTCTAAACACGGAAAACACCTGTCACTTTACAGGCATACTATAGTCACCCCCCAGATACGATATTTAAAGGAATATTTCACTTTTATTTTTTCACTTTAAGCATTATTGAAATCACTGCTCCTGAAAAAACTGACGTTTTTAAAACTTTTTTTTGCATTGATACATGTCCACTGGGGCAGGACCCGGGCCCCCAAACACTTTTTAGGACAATAACTTACATATTAGCCTTTAAAATTCGCACTTTTGATTTTTCATGCATGGGTCCCATAGACTTTAACGGTGTTTGAATGTTTGTGCAAACTTTCAGTCCATTCGCATGTTCTGCTGCAAACTGAACCGGAGGGTGTTCAGTTCATCCCTACTAACTACTAGGTAGGAAGGCTCAAGTTTAGTGTTTTTTTTCTCCAACAGGGACACAAATATCAGTAAAAACTGTCAGAGGCTCTAATCCTTTCTTATTCTATCCAAAACAAAATCATTTTGGTTGGAGCAGAACTTTAACCTGTTTTCCAGTTGAATCGAATGCACTTTACATGTGTTATTTAAAAATATAATATAAAATATAGTTACATAGTTACATAGTAGGTGAGGTTGAAAAAAGACACAATTCCATCAAGTCCAACCTATGTGTGTGATTATATCTCAGTATTACATTATATATCCTTGTATGTGCTTATCTAATAGTTTCTTGAAACTATCGATGCCTCCCACTGAGACCACCGCCTGTGGAAGGGAATTCCACATCCTTGCCGCTCTTACAGTAAAGAACCCTCTATGTAGTTTAAGGTTAAACCTATTTTCTTCTAATTTGAAGTGGCCACGAGTCTTATTAAACTCCCTTCCGCAAAAAAGTTGTATCTCTATTGCGGGGTCACCAGTATGGTATTTATATATATTGAAATCATATCCCCTCTCAACCGTCACTTCTCCAGAGAGAATAAGTTCAGTGCTCGCAACATTTCTTCATAACTAATATCCTTCAGACCCTTTATTAGCTTTTTTTAAATATATTATAATAAAATTGTGCACTGATCATTTTTGCCCCCTTTCCCTGATCTAACCTTACCCATCCTCAACCTCCAGAGATACATACTTACATCAATCCAACAGTCGCAGTTCTGCTCTTTATTTACCTCCATCTCCACAAGTCGTCACTATCCTGGCCATGCCTGCACATTACAGCCACAGAGACCTCTCTAAAGCCCCGTACACACGAGCGGACTTTTCAACATCCAAAGTCCGACGGACTGAGTCCGTCAGACTATTCGATCGTGTGTGGGCTGCAACGGACTTTTGACTCGCCAAAGTCCGAAGGACTTTAGAATATGGAACATGCTTCAAATTTTTCCGAAGGAACTCCGCCGGACCCGGTCCCTTCGAAAAATTCGCTCGTGTGTATGCTATTCCGACGGACTAAAACCGACGCTAGGGCAGCTATTGGCTACTGGCTATGAACTTCCTTATTCGAATCCAGTCGTACGTCATCACGTTCGAATCCGTCGGAGTTTAGTGTGATTGTGTGTGGCCAAGTCCGCTCAGCCGAACAGTCTGTCAGAACTCCGTCGGAATTCCAGCAGAACTCCGACGGAACTCCTTCGGAAGTCTGTCGGACATAAGTCCTCTCGTGTGTACGGGGCTTAAGAGCATCTTCTAACCTTCCTGCTTTGGGACCTAAAGAAGTCTATGGGGTAATAATGTGTAGCATGGCCAGAACAGTAAGGATGTGAGCAAATGGTGGAACCGTGACTGTCAGATTGAGGTATAGGTAAGTACGAGGAGGGGGAATGTGGGTTAGGTGAGGTCAGGGGAAGGGGACAAAAAAGAATAAATGCATTTTGTTTTTTTTGTTTTTTTGCCTTGCAAAAGTATTCATCCTTGGCATTTTTCATGTTTTGTTGCCTCACAACCTTGAATTAACATGGATTGTTTGAGGATTTACATCATTTAATTTACAGAATATGCCCACGACTTTGAAGATGTTTTTTTTTTATTGTGAAGCAAACAACAAATAGGACAAAATAACAGAAAACGTAAATGTGCATAACTATTCACCCCCTAAAGTCAATACTTTGTAGAGGCCCCTTTTGCGGCCATCACAGCTTCAAGTCACTTTGGATAAGTCTCTATGAGCTTGCCACATCTTACCACTGAGATTTATGCCCATTCCTCCTTGCAAAACTGCTCCAGTGCCTTCAAGTTGGATGGTTTGCGCTTGTGAACAGCAATCCTTAAGTCTGACCACAGATTTTCTATTGGATTGAGGTCTGGGCTTTGACTAGGCCATTCCAACACATTTACATGTTTCCCCTTAAACCACTCAAGTGTTGCTTTAGCAGTGTGTTTGGGGTCCCTGTCCTGCTGGAAGGTGAACCTCCGTCCTTGCCTCACTTCACACACAGAGTGGTACAGGTTTTGCTCAATAATATCCCTGTATTTAGCACCATCCATCTTTCCCTCAACTCTGACCAGTTTCCCAGTCCCGACTGCTGAAAAACATCCCCACAGCATGATGCTGCCACCACCATGTTTCACTGTGAGGATGGTGTTCTTTGGGTGATGTGATGTGTTGAGTTTGCGCCAGACATAGTGTTTTCTTTGATGGCCAAAAAGTTAAATTTTGGTCTCATCAGATCAGAGCACCTTCCTCCATACATTTTGGGAATCTCCCACATGCCTTTCGCAAACTCAAAACGAGCCATTTTGTTTTTTGATGAAAGTAATGGCTTTCTTCTGGCCACTCTGCCATATAGCCCAACTCTATGGAGCGTACACTTTATTGTCATCCTATGTACAGATACTCCAGTCTCTGTTGTGGAACTCTGCAGCTCCTCCAGTGTAACCTTAGGTCTCTGTGCTGCCTCTCTGATTAATGCCACCCCTTGCCCGGTCCTTGAGTTTTGGTGTGTGGCTGTCTCTTGGCAGTTTTGCTGTTGTGCCATGTTCTTTCCATTCGGTTATGATAGATTTGATGGTGCTCCTAGGGATCATCAAAGATTTGGATTTTTTTTTATATCCTAACCCTGACTTGTACTTCTCAACAACATTGTCCCTTACATGTTTGGAGAGTTTATTGGTCTTCATGGCAGTGTTTGGTTAGTGGTGCCTCTTGCTTAGGTGTTGCAGCCTCAGGGGCCTTTAAAAAAGGTCTGTATAAGTAATGACAGATCATGTGAAACTTAGATTGCACGCAGGTGAACATCATTTTACTAATTATGTGACTTCTGAAGGTAACTGCTTGCACCAGAGCTTTTTATCGGCTTCATAACAGAGGGGGTGAATACATACGCACATGTCAATTATCATTTTTTTATTTCTGAAAAATTGTTTTATGTATATATTTTTCTAATTTTACTTCACCAACTTTGACTATTGTGTTCTGATCCATCACATATAATTCAGATTAACAAAATATTGAACTAAAGGCTGTAATGTAACAAAATAGATAAAAAGCCAAGGGGGAGGATACTTTTGCAATGTGGGATAAATATTTAATGCCATTGCAAACTTCCTTTGAACAAGCTAGTTACCTGGCTTTCATGCTACTTTAGCAGCATCAATATTTTTTTATCACTTATCCAGAGGGTATGCAAATTAGGAATTTTGTCTCAACTTGCTGCATGCCTGTCCTGGATCAACGATTCTATAGTGTACATCAGCATGACAGTCAGATCATGTGCATTTCCAGAAGGAGGTCAGTATTGGCAGCTCACATATTGGGATGAGGGATTTTTTTTAAATTGTCATTACCAGATTTGGATGTAAGATTTGAGTATGGCTCCCTGTTGACCCCTGGATATTTCACTTTTCTAGACATGTACTCATAGATAATGTTTAATATTTCAGGAATAATCTCATATTTCCTGTAGTTCTACTCTGCATCAATATAGCTTGAGTTTCCAGCCATCAGCCACATGACCATTCCAGACTATAGGAGGTGGGATATACACAGAGGGATAAGTGTGGGAAATTGTCTGAACTGGTCTAAGACCACTGGAAAGGGGCAATGTGTGTATACAGACCAGTTGGGGTAACTAGTGAACGTAGTCTGTCATGATCTTTTTTCACACCTTTTCGAGTTCCAAGATCTTCAAGACTCTGTGAACTGGAGATCAAGAACAAAAAAAAGATATTTATATTCTGTCCCCAATTTACAATTAATATATTTCATATTGCTGCTGATACTGTAATGTATGCTAATTAAATTAAATTTATAGTGTTTTGTATTTTTATTTATCAAAAAAACTGTAATTATTTTTACTCAGATAAATATGAAATATTGCATATAAAAATTTCAATTTTATTTGCAGCCAGCAGATGGCACACTGGGCTCCTTTTCACAAGAATACCAGGCTACTATTAACTGCTTGGCTAAAACTGAATAGATAAAGTTCAGGTCACACAGCTAAATTATTCAGAGGAGTGACTCCAACCCCCACCCCCACCCCCCCACTTTGTATCCCTTGTATGGGCCCATGCACACTTCCTATAATAGCGTAATCTTTAAAACACATTTAAAGAAGGTAGCTTTCTCCAAGTTAAAAGACTCATTCATACAAGCACTTTGCAACATCACATTACCGCAGCTTACGGTTACACGCCATACATGGTGGATTGTGGTGCCTTTAATTTTAAATGGCATCCTAATACACCTCCCCACAACACAACTGTGCTACAACACACCACAATGAATATCAATGCAAGATATAATTTGTGATTTGCTGTGCAGCAAAAAAATGCAGCATGCATTACATTTTCATTAGATGAGATAAGTTACAGCCTATTCATTTTGACGCTTAATATGGCTTAAAGCATGAAATCACACTTGTGGATCATAAGCCAACTCTAAGAGCAAAAAATATCATCAATGGTATATCATGGCAAAGCCAAATCAAAGCAACTCACATAGTTTTCGTTCAAATTACCAGCCTCCACACACTTTTATGAAAGCAAAAGAAATAATGTTTGGAGAGGATGCCCAGTCACATGAGCCAATCACATGGGCCCAAGAACAGCTAAACCTCCATTTCTTCAGTTGTTCAGCTCATGCATGCAAGACTCATGCACATAGGTGTGTTAGGACACATAACATAAAATAAGGCCATATTTTGGTGCCCCAGAGTCACATGTTGCATACAGATGCCGGTACAAATGCATTACATAATACAGCTGTACAAAGATATATACACAGCTCCAAACGCATGCATTCATCTATGTGTGTATGCACGTTTACACTCAGAGCTGTGTATACACACATAAAGCCATACCCTGTCATTTATTTGTTCAGACTGCTGTGGGTAACACCTTTGGTCCCCATGTATCGAAATATGACCATATTTTACATAATGACCCTTTACACCCAGTGCAAAATCCCCTAAACTTTGTATATATTTGACCGGAAACTTTATAACAGTAAAAGGGATAATTTTGTTCTCAGGACCAGCAATAGTAAACAGGAAGAAAGTGGAGATCTCACATTAAAGCGAGGGTCCACCCTAAAAAAAAAAAAATGACATAAAAATGCTCCTAAAAATCAGAAAAAATTTTTTTTTACTTACCAGAAATGGCTGTTGCTAGGCAGATTGTCCTAATCTGCCACTTCCTCCTTTGCGGTGATCTTCATCCTTCTCCTCCTCGCATTGTCTTCTGGGGAATGTGTTTTGGGAACTGTGTCCCAGAACACAGCCGGCCATTCACAAAGTGCATGCGCAGTAGGAAACAGGCAGTAAAGCCCCAAGGCTCCACTGCCTGTTTCCCTTAGTTCGAATGGCGGCGATGGACATATCGGCCTCGGGCGGCCGACATCGCGGGCACCCTGGACTGGCAAGTGTGCTTATTAAAAGTCAGCAGCTACAGTGTTTGTAGCTGCTGAATTTTTTTTTTTTACAGCTGGACCTCCACTTTAAGGAGATTTGCACTCACTTCCTTTTCTGTGTAACACCCTTTAAAAGGGAAATTTCTCCAATAGGGACCCAGTCAGGGGTTTCAACCTTTCCCTGCTCTATCCAGTACTAAAACTATTGACAAAAGTTGGGCTTTAACATTTTAAATGAAGAGCTCTTTTGACAGCCTTTGGAAAAAGATTACGGTTCTGGACAAGTAGTTAAAGTGATCATCACACAAACGTTAATGCAACACTTAACAACTGGACAGAAGCATCATTTTATGCCATAAGTGGTTGTAAGATTTAGCTCTATTGTCCAATATTTGAAATGTTACCATATTCTGGAAAGGTCACTTGAAGCTTCAACTTCTGCATCACTAAGTTCCACTCCTTTTATATATAACAAGGCAAATCTGGGAACTTTTGAAAATCAGTGGGCCTGAGAATTGGGGTGAGACAATAAGCTGAGTAGGGGGCATGGGCTAATAGTGTTACATGCAGCACACTGCATGAAACTGTTTGCACATAGGAAGAGATTTAAGAGTATAGTTATATTAACACCTGAAAAACACAATAGCAGCGCTCAAATGTAACCAATACAAAAATTGTTCAAGTTGATGTATTCAAACAAGTTCATTTATTGAATGCTCTAAAAAATTAAGTCTAAAAACACACGACCGTCAGTATAACGAATAAATAAAAGTAACCGGAAATTGTCATGATGACACACAAATCATTGTGTGAATTGAGGCACTTTAACATAAATTAACATCATGAGTTGACTCCAAGTTCTAATCTCGAATATATGATCCAATAGCCCAAAATATAAGGCAGGATATGATGCTCAAGATGGGCTAAGCTCCTGGTAATTGCTCTAACTGCAATGGGTTCCGTCACGCTATATGCTGAGAGATGCGGAAACTCACTGTGGCAGGCTGAGCAGGTTGGCTACTGGGGCTATGGCGGCGTCCCACGGAGAGCCCTCGGTGGTCCAGGTGCAGCCGCTGAGAACACTAAGCACTCATGCCAAAAGCCAAAATCAATCGGAACCAGGGAACCCAGAAGAACGGAGGTTGTCTCTGAGATTTGGCTGAGATTATAAGAAATAACGATAAGAATAAGAATAATTTTTATATTTATTTTTATTTATTTTTTATTCTTATTTTTATTTTTATTCTTATCTCATTTTCAGTTTTTATGTTTAGGGCGAATGTACATTTGCTGACCATGTATACTTCCATATGCTCATTTTATGCACAAGGGGTTAACCTCATAGTCTTTTGCTGTTCCCTTCCCATGTTCATAGAGGTGCCTTTATAATCTGTGTTGCAGTGAGCGTCCGTCACTTTGAGAAGGCACGTGCGCACAAAACATGTGAGCAATGGTCACTACGGCAACAACAAGCTTTACGATCCAGCCACATCTGACTCAGCATTACTATTCCCTACCTAGATACCGATCTGCCTATCCTAACTCCCCCCCAGTCGCCGGGGGAGACTCTCCCGGGGTCCTCTGGGCATTGCGGTGGTACAGCGAGTGGGGTAAGAACCATAGATGTATATTCTGTTGTTAATCTTTCCCCCCTATTCTTGTTTTGTACGTTAATAGATCTCTTTTTTTATCTTACTATGCAAATCTATACCTCTTTACAGACGTATGTATTTCCTGAAGAAGCTCATCTAGAGCAAAACTAGTAGAAACACGTTACCACCTGTACCAGCTTGTGAATTGTCAAATGGTTTTACTACATAAATAAACTTTGTATTTTAATCCTGGTCTAATAAATTGTATTGACTTTTCAATGCGTACCGTAATAGTCCGCTAGCTCGTTTTTGTCTTTGGTAGGTCTGGTGGTATGGGGAACAGGCCTCCCTGCCCATATTCCCAGCCACATCTGAGACAACCTCTGCTCTTCCGGGTTCCCTGGTTCTGATTGATTTTGGCTTTCAGCATGAGTGCTTAGCGTTCTCAGCGGCTGCACCTGTACCCCCGAGGGCTCTCTGCGGGATGCCGCCATAGCCCCTGTAGCCAACCTGCTCAGCCTGCCACAGTGAGTTTCACATACCCACATCTTGCAGCATATAGCGTGAAGGAACACATTGCAATTAGAGCAATTACCAGGAGCTTAGCCCATCTTGAGCATCATATCCTTCCTTATACTTTGGGCTATAGGATCATATATTGGAGATTAGAACTTGGAGTCAACTCATGATGTTAACCCTGTATCATCTAGCGGTATCATGTACAATTTATGTTAAAGTGCCTCAATTCACACAATGATTTGTGTGTCATCACGACAATTTCCAGTTGCTTTTATTTATTCATTATACTGACAGTCGTGTGTTTTTAGACTTAATTTTTTAGAGCATTCAATAAATGAACTTGTTTGAATACATCAACTTGATTGCTATTGTGTTTTTCTGGTTTTCTATTCATCCATTTCATCCCAAGTGGTTGGCAGCTGCACTGCATACCCAATATCTTCTTATTAACTTTCTGACATGACCTAAATTTGGTCGTACATGGACTGCCAGATTTAGCGTCAAAAAACTTAATTCGTGTAATAATAACACCTGAGCTGAGTCTACTTTGGGTTGAGAGTGTGTATCACACAGAGTTCCGGGGGCCAGGAGTAAATAATTCACAGAATGCAGGGATCAGGAAAAAGTAGCTTGCAGAGTGCAGGAGTCAGGAGTAAGCAACTCACAGAGTGCAGGGGTCAGGAGTATATAATGTTCAGAGTTCATAGGTCATAAAAAAGTAAGTCAGTGTGGCACTTAAAAAAACAAAAACCCAGCAACACTGTTCCCATATCACATACTTGAATTCATGTTCAGGAACAGATTTCCTCCAGGATAGAATGAAGTTACCACTGTACACAATCTCTACAGCCCATTTCATAACACTGTCTGGAAGTAGTTGTGAATAACATATTGGAGATACACGCATCAATATTTTGCTGTGGGGCCCAATGACCTGTACTTACACCCCTGCTTAGCAGAATTGCAAACTGTTGACATCTGCTGGCTGCATGTAATAAATATGGAAAAATACTCATATGCAATATTTAATAACTTGGACCTCAACATAAAAAATACATATTCAAACAAAACCATTAAATGTTACTTTTAGAAGGATGCTAGGCAGGCATTTGTTGTCATTCTTTAGAAATACAGCAAAGCCTTTACCATTAAAGCAGAACTATAAGCAAGAGCATAAATGCACAGTTGAAATATTAGGGCAGAATTAGGTCATGCCTAATGATAATGAATGATAAATCCTCTTCTACCAAAAGATCCTACCTGCTAACATATTTTCATTTTCTAGTGTTTACCTCTGCTTTTTACTAACATACTGTTTTACTTGCCAAAGGTTATCAGCTCAGTTCATTCACTCACACCTACCAGCACAGTACAGCCAGGTCCATGAACTGAGACCTCATTTAAAACAATACAGCTTGTTCATGGACCTGTCTTAGCTTGTGACTGGATAACTGAAAAGCAACAGCTCATGAACAAGGTCATCAAACACTGTTATGCATTAGAGTAGAGTCTGATTGGCTTACAATATTGCCCCTTCCTCTCCCAGCCTTTGTGCTGCTATGCAGAAAATTATAAAATTAGAAAAATATCTCCTATGAAACTGTGGTACTAATTAAAAGCATATTTACATTTTTTAATTAGTAAACATATATAGATAAGGCGTATGCATAGCTCCCAACTGTCCCTGATTTTGAGGGCCTGTCCCTGATTTGGAGCAATGTCCCTCTGTCCCTCATTCCTCCTCATTTGTCCCTCATTTTGGTCTGATCTATATAGATCCATATAAAGTGCACTTTTTATCTATCAAAAAGTGTTTTCCAGTGCTAAACCTTTCATCCGATTTCTAAATTGCTGCATTTGTAAATTCCAAAAGCCAATATAATGGAATAGTAAGTGGTAAAAAAAACACTTGTGGGTTTAACCAATCTTGTTTTTTGTAAAATTCTCCTTTAAGGGGATGTGACAAAGGGTGTGTCCTATGCCTGCATACTTTTGCTGATAGGTGTTCCCTCATTCCCTTCTCAAAAAGTTGGGAGGTATGGGTATGTAAGGAGCAGAGTGTATGTTGTGCTCAGATTGTGTCTTTTTTTTTTTTTTAACATGAAAGGCAAAACAGATTTTTATCTCAATATGGCTCTGGACTGTCTGTGATGGGGAAACAGTGGGTAGATTTCCTAGGAACCCGTCAACTGCAGGTTTTGATCCTTGATAAGAAACCACAGGGGCTTTACAAAGGTTGGGCTCTCGGTTAGAAAAGTGCTGTTGATGCCAATTTGAGAATGCTCCACACACAGTTGGTGTTGCATTAGCCAACAAACATTTGAAACTAAGTCAGGAAACTGGAAATTCTGAAAATGTTTGATGGACCCTCCTAGGGAGGATTTTTTGTAAGTGTGAAATTTTTTAAAGGAACTGACATGTTGGTCTTGGTGTCCTCAAGCTGAACTGAAAAGATTGTGATACCTGCCTGGTACCCTTGTCATTTCATACTGATCTCTCACATTGCTTATAGTTCTGCTTTAAAAGAATGAAACACAGTGCCCACCTTGCCCACCATCCTTCTTCAAAACATGATGTGACTCAAAGAATATCTAAAGGCAAAACTTTTTTTGTTTTGGATATAGTGGAAAATATTTAGAACCCCTGTCAGGTTTTTAATGCTTTCTGGTATTAATTATATTATTAATTATATTTGTCCTTTAGACTGCTGTCAGCAGGAATAAGGATGAAGGTGAGTTCACAATTTTGAGTTGCCACCAGAACTGGAACACAATAGAAATTTTCCAATGAAGACACTTTTTCCTGTGACAACTGTCTAATAGAGGACCTACCTCAATTTAGAGGTATTTCTTCTCACTTCCTGTTATCTGTACACAAAAATCAAGAGGGGTTTTAAGAATTTCCTACTCTAACCAAAATTAAAGAAAAGAGTTTTGGCTTTTAACATTCTTAGACAAGGCACACAGAATAAATAGGAAGAGCACTCCTCCAAGATAAATCCTTGGTAAGTTCTTTATTAATGACTGCTTAAAAATAGATAAAATAAGTAAGTAGGCATGTCACAATTCATGAAGCTCTCTATTCTGTATCTCGTGAGAGAAGGGATTGCTCAATTCAGCCCTGTATTCTGTTCTTCTCTCACAGCTATTAGCAGGTATTGTAACAACCTTTGAAAAACATTTAATAGTACAATCATTATTAATCATAGCATTCCATGTGTAATTATTATGCATTATTCATACATTGCCAGAGAATGCATTGTCTTTTATTAAAAGGCAAATGACAATAGCACTGAATAAATATACCTTTTGAGGCTTGGTTTCTGTGTCTTCTGCGGTGACCAGTCAGTATTAGGAAGCTTTATCTATAAAAACAAAGCAGGACAGAACAATGAAATCATACACATAACCTATGTGTTCTTCCCCAGAGACTGTTCTTTGAATTTTGCTTAGAATAGTGTTTTCCCAGCTACAGTCTCTTAGTGACCCCCAACTGGCAAGATTTTTAGCATATCTCTGCATGAGACCAATTTGCATACACTCATCCTTAATTACATTTGAATGGAGATGATTTGCAGGTGGCTTGGTTATAATGAAAATCTGATGTGTTGCAGGAAAGGTCTGTATAAAAGATAATCAGAAAATGCATGAAGAATTATAGCTGTCAGGTAATAGAAACTAAGAAATAAATAGGTCTATGGACCTTGTGCCCAACTTGCAGCCCAAGGTTCACCTTTGGCCTTTGGTTGCTTGTTTTGAAATAAATAGGTCTATGGAACTTGTGCCCAACTTGAAACCCAAGGTTCATCTTTGGCCTTTTGTTGCTTGTTTTGTTGCCTTCAATCCTAAGCAGTCTTCTAGTGGGATTGAGTTCATTGATTTGTAAAGGGGCAGTGACCTCTAGCAGTCTCCTGTAACATGTCCCCAGAAGTCCGAGTGTCTTCTACAGCATGTCTGAAATCTCCACCGATAGCATATCGGTGGCTATGACCATGTAGTATTTCTGAAGACTCTGACAGTCCTTTCCCAGACAGCAAGGATAACTTGCCACAAATTTGTGGCAGTGTTGAATTGTAAGTCTGTTAACTTGCAGCACATTTTCACTGGCAAGTTGCATACTTGCAGAGCACTTGAAGCACAAGTTCTAGTTGACACTTTTCCAATTTGTAGCAAATTTTTGTGGCAAGTCTCTACTAAGAAGAAAGTTGCAGTGGTAAGTCTACAGCAAGAGCTCTGCAAGTCACAGTGACCCCTGTGGTGGGATGACCATCGCACAACATAACTGAACCAGAACTTGCAGCAGACTTGCAAAATGTTTGTAAAGAAAGTTATCTGGAGTCATGCAATGTGGACTTGCTGTAATTGCGCAACACAAGTGTGACGCCTGGCAAGTCTAGCAATAGCCTAGCAAGTCATTTTCAAACTTGCAGCTCAACTGCTTGCTACCTGGGTTGTAGCATAATGTCCTGTACACATGGTCGGAAAAGGTCAGATTGGATTATATTGTCGGAAAATCCGATCGTGTGTGGGCTTTTTCCGTTGGAAATTCCGACGGAAAAAATTTGAGAGCAGGATCTAAAATTTTCTGACGGTGTGTATGCAACACCAGTTTTGGACAAAATCCTATGGATTTTGTGGTCGGAATGTCCAACTGTGTGTACAGGGCATAACAAATACTGAATATTAGGTGTTGCCCCTTGGTGATATAAAGAGACACAGTTGGGACTTCCCATAATTTGTAGCTTGACCACTATTGGTCTATGGGCATTCCTACTTTTGGTGGTACTTTGTACTGCTGACATAGGGCAAGGATCAGCATTGCTTTATAGCAACCTGCTGCTTTTAAACTGATATAGGCACTAAAAACAAAAATTTGGGTAATAAGGGGGTCAAGATTGAAATCGTTAACCAAACCAGCACCCCTACACTGTGTCAATAGTTGTTTAGCTCCAGTGATTTTGCATTTTAAAGTATATGGAAAAGGGGGTGCTATAACCTGCCAATTTTTGTTACAGTCTGTGTCTCTGAGAGGGGGTTCCTTGACTGATCCTATCCATTTGACCTCAGAGTGAGGGAAATCTCCCAACCTGAACTGGGAAAAAAAAATTAGACAAAATGTCTTATTCCCACCACACCTGAATGTGAACCTTGAGCAAGCTTTTCCAAATGGACTGAAACGTGAAATACACATTAAATTTTTTATTATTTTTTTAAAGTGTAGTAGAGTAAAATGCGCTGTTTCACAAAGAAACCAATCGGGTTACAAATATTGCTTTGTTAGCAAAAGAAAAAAAATACCCTAGTAAATCAAGTTTCCAAATATAACCTCATTTTTTTCTCCCTACTCCTTTAGTCCACTGAGAGCTGTACAGAGATCATAACCTTTTGCCAATTCAAATTTATTGCCTGGTGGCTGCTAAGGCATCTGCAGACATCTTCAAACACAGGTGTATTTATATCAAAGAAAAAAGTCCTTTGATGTGCTTTGCTCCTAGATCAGAGCTCCTAGCTCACATTCTCCCTATTATACTAAACTAAATCACAACCTGTCCCTTTCATAATGCACACGATCTGTCCCTATCATAATAAAGTTTCAATCTGATTTAATAGATGTCTTTGAAACAAAGTTAACTTAAAAAGGCTAAAAAACATGAACACATAGTAAGAAATGAACACAAAAATCAAAGAGCAGGGATTTCATGATCAATAGAAAGGGACTTGCTGCCAAGGCCTTGAATTGCCCTTGGAAAATTGGGTACAGTTGGTAGCTTTTAGTGCCTATTAGTGAAGATAAGTATAAACATGTAAATACAGTGTAAAGGGTTGTTGGGATGCCTCTGTGTTTGCATACAATTATATCCAATGAATATAGCTTTTTCTTATTTGCCCTTTGCTCAGTAAACTCCTTGTATTTTTTAGTAGAGATTTTGAGAATAATACTGGCCCTCAGGGAAGGAAAACTGTATTTTCAGGACTGCAATCTCCTGGCATTTGCTCAAATAGGTATTGTGAGACAAGATAACATTCAGTTGTGTTTTATTTTATTTTATCAAGATAGATAGTTCAAAATGTGTTTTGTTCGGGATGCATAAGGATTCACTGGTTGTTCCCAATATTCTACAACAAAATAATTACAGTAAAAGTGATTGTATAGTCTTGTTTTTTTTTTTTTTTTTTTAAATAACCTGCTCTGTTGTAGTGGATTTGCACAGAGCAGCCCAGATCCTCCTCTTTTCGGGTCCCTCTTTTGTGATCCTGGCCCCTCCCTTCTGTTAGGGGTCCCCACAGCAAGCAGCCAATGGGGCCATTGCTGTGTCTCAGTCAATCAGGAGGGAGAGTCCTGGATGGCCCAGATACTCGTGGGCATAGCTGGACAGAGAAGGGGCTCCGGTAAGTATTAGGGGGGCCGAAGGGGGCTGCTGCACATAGAAGGCTTGTTATCTTAATGCATAAAATGCATTAAGATGAAAATCTTCTGACTTTACAACCCCTTTAGGATGGCCATACAGTACATGGATTGAAATTTGTCCGGTTCAGCAGGGACAGCTGAATTTTGGTCTATGTATAGGCAGGAAGGTTGTACAGAAGTCAATATACTGATTGACTTCTGTGCAACCATCCTGTTGGACCCTCCCTGCTTGATCAGTACTGCAGGCTATAGCCTGCAACACTGATCAGTGTATTCTGAAGATGGGGGAGTCGCCCCACTGTCAGAAAACAAAGATAAAACAAGAGGATTCTCCCATCCACATCAAGTGTGTGGATGGGGGAATCAAGTCAGTTTTTTAATTCAGCCTGCTGGATGAATAAAAAAAACCTGTATTATCTATCGGGCCTTACGCCCAGTACACATGAGCCAAATGTCGGGCGGCATAGGCCGACTCAATAGAAACTGGCTGACATTCGGCCCGTGTGTACTGCAGCTGGTGCAATAAAAGTCGTCATTCAAAGGGGCATGACGGAAAAAGGTCCCCCCCCCCCGTCGGATTACAATAGAATGCAGGGGAGATCTATGTACTAACATCTCATAGTTAGTACAGCGGCTATGAACTGAGCTGTGAGATGTTTTTTTTCATTCAGCCCACTGAGTGAGGTTGACAGAATACCAGAGAAATACCAGGAGATTCAAGGAAACAAGTAAATTGATTCAATGTTCCACCAACGCAGATCACAAAATACGCCTGCAATGTTAATCTTAAGTTACTCAAAGTTAAGCAAGATTCACAGTATGACTCTGAAAAATTAGTGAGCGAAAATAGTTTATAAATAGTCCTAAGCTATTTCTAGGTGCATTGAACTTTTGTGCCAGGCACTCCTCAATTCATATTCAAAAATGTACTGCCTGTCGCGTTTTCCCTTTGTGGCAATCAGAGAACTAGGACCAGAATAAGGTCTACCCAAACTATATTTTCATTTTTGAAGGAAAACGCACCTTATGGTATGTCCATCAGAACCAATTTTCACTTATATCAGTACAGGTCTATCATACACACATCATGCACAACACAATTGAAAGCCTTTTTCCATAGAATTTTCCTGGAAGTTTTTTTTTATAGGACGGGTTTGCCAGGTCTTCGCTATTTGCTCACGCTTGGAACCCGCCACTTAGAATGTGATAACATATGTGCCAATATAGCCAATTTGTACATACATACTAGGCACAAATCAGATAGGAAAATACACACCAAGTTCTCAAGCGCTAAGAGCTATGAGCTGTCAGTCCAGTATATATATTATGTGCAGCACAGTGGTGTAGATGGGCAGCACAGTGGTGTAGTAGTTAGCATTCTCACCTAGCAGTAAAAAGGGTCGCTGGTTCAAATCCCAACCATGACACTACCTGCCTGGAGTTTGCATGTTTTCCCCGAGCCTGCGTGGGTTTCCTCTGGGTACTCCAGTTTCCTCCCACAATCCAAAGACATGCAGGTAGGTTATTTGGCCCTAGTATATGAATGGGGGCCTTGGATTGTGGGCTCCTTGAGGGTAGGGACCGATGTGGGTGTGCAATGTACAGGGATAGGGACAATTGTAGACACTCACTCAGGATGGACTGGTGTCTTTATTCAACCTAACTATGAAACTATATATATATATATATATATAGGACTTGGATAAATGAGATAATAACCAGTGTAGCTGCCTAACCACTGCAAAATGGAAGACTAGCAACAAAACACAAAAAAGCAGCGCTCCATGGGTAAAATCATAAGTCATATAAAGTACATCTAAACTGGTAGATAGATGAAAAATAGTTTATTGCACTGAGAAGATGAACAATCCCTGCACAGTTCTGTATAGGATTGTGGGAGGGATATAAAAAACAATACAAAAGCAGCAGTCATAAAGCATAAAAATAAGGATAAATGTAAAATGTTTAAAAAAAAAAAAAAAAAAAAAAAAGCAAGGCAGTACCACACAGAAAAACTGTGACACCGCACCATTTCAAAGTAAGTGAGATTTTATGTTCATAGCAATGGTGCACAATCCCATTGTGTATATTATTACAGCTGGCAACTGCCATGTAGCCAAGTTTAAAAAAAAAAAAACAATTATTATATGTAATAAAAATATATCATTGGGTAAAACATTCTGCAGCATGACTAGTACAATTAAAAATTGATTTATCTACATTAGATGACTTAAAATAAATACAATGCACCTAAATTATTCAGCTTTTGATAATATTCCTCTTTTGCCATTGTTATAAATAACCTTAATTTACCAATTCTGCTGAAAGCCGGCTCGGTGTACCCACCACACTATTCCAGTAAGCTTCTTGCTTTTCCTTCTAAATGAGACGTCAACTGTAAAGCTGTAACATGGTGTTCTAAATTGCCCTTTTACTGCAAATAATGCATTTATAAATGAATGCAAGTATTTCTTTCATGAGTTGAAGAAATGGATGCTTCTATGTGTTATTTGACAACCATTAATTCTGATTCATGTGGCTTTATATTTGCACAAAAATGAAATTGGGTAATGAAACAATTCCAAGTAGATGATAAATAACACAGCGCTGCCATCTAGTGGTAGAGACAACACTCCCTGTTTGTACCACACTGAGGCAAAGCCTTAAAAGGTCAGTGGAATTGCCATCAAGCCATATCATTTTAAATTAAATTAATTAAATCCACACAATCCAATTAACGGCTTTCGCACATCCTTCTCAAAAATAACCCTGCTAATTATGTTATCAAATAATTTGCTGTCGCACATATGGGGGCCATATGCTGAAAAAGTACAAAATAAACTTGATTTGAGCAGCTGCCAATATTCTACCCATCAGGATAAAATGTCATATTGTTATTTTAATTCCTGCTGATATGCAGTTTGGTACCGCTCTACATACAGAATCTGTGAGGAAAGTGATTACTACGCTCGGCATATTTATATATAAATATATTGTCAACTTATACATCAAAATGTGACTGTTGAATAAGGCAATATTTTGTTAAAAATTCAATGGAAATCTGTACTGAGAAAATATAGAGGGCAGCTTTGTTAACCTTTCCTTCAGAAAATGCTAATTGCTTGGCCTCTGTGCTAAATCAATGAAATCATTACTTTCTGGGTTTTAATGACATCCAAAATGTTTGCAGATCAAACGTGGTTGTTTTATTTTGTTATTTGTAGCTACATGCTTCCTAAAGTGACTTGATAATAATCACACTGAATGTATCCAAGTAAACTGTATCTAATCGTTTACCAGCTATATAAAGTATTATCTGAACACTTTTAGGTAAACACTAGAATAGGGGCGGACTGACAACTCATGGGGCCCTCGGGTAATAGGAGATTATGGGGCCCTCAGGCAATAGGAGATTATGGGGCCCCCAGGCAATCAGAGATTATGGGGCCACACAGTAAACACAGAAATGTTTCTATTGGCTGAGAAGGTACTGGAGAGGTGGGGCAGCTATAATCTCAGGATCTTTAGACCAAAAGGATGTCAGTAAGGGACATTTCAGTGACAGATGTAAAAAAAACACAGATTTTTACATACTGTCCCTGGTTTTACTGAGGCTGGCAACCCCATAGTGGCCGGGGCCTTTGGGCAGTGACCGAGTGGCTGAATGGTCAGTCCGCCCCTGCACTGGAATATCATCATGGGAAATGCAGCCTAAAGAACAATGTAAAGAACATACAATCAAGAACAATGGGAGTTATTTACTAAAGAAAAATCTACTTTGCACTGCAAGTGCATTTGGAAGTCGCTGTAGATCCGAGGGGGACATGCAAGGAAAATAAAAAACAGCATTTTAGCTTGCACATGGTTGGATGATAAAATCAGCAGAGCTTCCCCTCATTTCAGATCTACCCCTTATATTGAGAGCAACTGAATTTCCAAGTGCACTTTCAAGTGCAAACTGGATTTGCCTTTCGTGAATAACCCCCAATGTTCTTTACAACATAAACACAACCCTATGAATACATATACTCATATTTACAACCTGTGCTAATGTTGTACCAAGATACAAATATTTGAAGTTAAAAAAAAAACTTTGGTGAATAATTATTGTTATTTTACAGGCTCATTTATAAAGCAGCGATATGGCTGCACTGTAGCCATACAAATGCAGTGAAAAAAAAAGAAGAGAAAAAAAACACAGACATGTGCTTTACAAATGTGTTCTGTGCTACATCATTTTTGGGACTCTAAAGCCAAGGGAGCGCATTAAAAATGAATGAGCTTTAAAAGAATGAAAGCACTGGAACGAGAACCTAGGCATGTGACCTGTCAAAGTCACATGACCCGCTCGCCCCGAGGCTTTCTGATGCATTGTGCAGAGGGAAATCTATGTGGCTTTGCAGGCTACACCTAATTTTATGACTGAACAGCGAGTGGATAGCCCTTAATGCCTCATGTGTAAACAAAGTGCTAAAAAAAATGTTTTTTTTCTTCTAGCAAGCAGTCACCATCCAACTGGCAATTTTAAAGGATTAGTTTGCTTTTATGAGTTAACAAAATCTAGTTCACGCTGAGCCGCTGCTCTCATGCACATCGCTGGATCAAGATTGGGCTAAGGTAAGTAGAAGGCAGGACTGGGGTTAGCTGTTTTATCCTAAATGCAGAGAATGCATCAAGGTAAAAAGCCATTTAGAACCATTTTAACATCCCTGGCGGTATTCCCCCCGAGCCACACTCAGGATCCAGGTAACGTGACTTACCTTGTCCCCAGGATCCTGCGATGTCTCCCCGCTGTGTGTGCGAGTAGTGTCCTCTGCTCGATCTATCACAGTATCGGGGCTCCGTTCCCTCCGAGTGTCGCAACGCATGGGGATGGAGCACGGCGCCACATTCAAAAAGTTAAAAACACACAATACATACAGTAATGTAATCTGTAAGATTACAGTGTACTGTATCAAATCATTTTGCATCCCTTTTTTCCCTAGTGGTTTGTCCAGGGCCCTGCATGCAGTTTTATATTATATATACTGTTCTGCCTGGAAACTGGAAATTGTCCATAGCAACCAAAGCCGTCCCTTAACATCGAAAGCGGTTTTAGACCAGCTAGAAAACAGCGATAATAAATTAGAATCACTCACAGAATTGAGCGATAGTGATTCGTGGGGAAATTCATCATCAAACACTAAATCTAATGACAGAGACAATTCTGCAACTGAGCAAATTTTAGTGTTTTTGATTTAATTACATTATTGAATACATTTTATTATTATTATATTATTATTTGTTATAATTATTTATAGTTATTTATTTTATTATGATTTATGATTTTGAGTTTCAAATTTTATCATACCCGGGATGTCTACTAGACTCTTGTTTGGACAGATTTAAATGTGTTATTCCTAAGAATTACAGGCCTACAATATAAAGCACCAAATTTCCATGCAAGACAATGTACTGCTTTTAGCATAAAAAATCTGACATAATCATACCGCCAGGGATGTTAAAGCACAATCTAAATGGATGCAGACAATGCACCTCTTACTATTAGAACACTGGGATTGCTTAGCTATTAAAAATAAAAGCAGATCCTTTCATTCTTATGTCCTTGTCAAAGGGGTGCAGTAAGACAAACAGCAATTTATTCAAAACAGTCAAAAGGTAGGACTTTGCTAGTAAGGCTTTTAAAAGTGAGGTTTCTGAACAAAAGCGGGGTTTCATTTTAAGTTTTCCGATTATATGTAAATATAATAAAGTTCTAAAAGTATTTAGATAGCCAGTAAATGTAAGAAATAATTAGGCCATACATTACACTGTACAGGCATACCTCAATTTTAAGTACACAATGGGGTTTATTTACTAAAGCTGGAAAGTGCAAAATCAAGCTCACTTCTGCATAGAAACCAATGAGCTTCCAGGTTTTATTACAAACTACAAATTAAGCTTAATTGAACAAGCTGGGGTTAGAATCTCATTGGTTTCTATGCAGAAGTGAGCCTGATTTTAAAAGTGGGGTATGCCTGTATTTATGTTTAAACTGAATTTTTAAGATTAATATGTTTCATGTGCATTAAAACAAAAGGTGTGCAAAGTATTTTGCTTTCTCTAGAAAGCAGCTACAGTTTGAGTAGAAAAGCCTATCCCCTGACAGCATGCTGCAAAGAACCTTTGTTCTGGAAGCAGTGGTCTCTCTGCAAATGTCTAATACACCCCCCTACTGAGTCAGAGCTGGACCTCTCCAATCAGCAGAGGACAAATGTTTTGCTGATTGCTGAGCTATAGGTGTAATGCTGACCATAATACATTATACCCTGGGCTCAAGTCGTGCAGGAACGCATGGGAATGGAGTTCCTGTAATTTTTCCACAACAGGAACACGGTTCCCATTAGCAGCTGTGTCCTGCAAGACTGAAGTATGCGAGCTGTGTTGCAGATGCTACACAGCTCGCAATAGTACGTGCCGCACACCTGACCATTCAGGCATTGCCAGTAGGGGGCCCCATGACAGCTAGCTGATGGGTAGATCAGGTTTCTGCTGCTAAGAGATTGTATTTAGTCAGACCTCTCATGATGTGCTCCTCTTCCCCACAGGCCCCCCCTAATTTTCGGTCTCCTCATCCCCCCCCCAGTCTCCTGCATACTTGCTCTGTGTGTCTCGTTGCATCCCCCCCTCCACTATCTTCGGTGCCATATGATGAGAGAACCCTGAGGAGGAGCACAGCTATTCTGCTCACAGGACATGCAGGGAGAGAGGTGAGCTGAGGAAGGAACATCAGTTTGGGATGGTAAGCTGAGCACAATACCTGGCAAAGTTTAATGCCAGGAGGGAAGTTTATGTGGAAATATGTGAAGGGTTGGAATAGCAGTGAGTGTGTGTTGGAGCCCTGCAGAGTTTGCAGCCCCCCAAGCTAACAAACATCTCCTAAGTAGGAACACATCACTATCTCCCCAAGCATTCTGTCCAGATAATGTGCAGTTAAATTATGACCTTTCCGTTTAACCCTGTGTTATCCAAACTCTGTTCAATGAAAAGTGTAAACTCACCACCTAAACACTCTATATACAAAATAACATTCCCCAATAAAGATCAGAACATGATGTTCACATTTGCATGGAAGCACAATTGAATGAATGCTGATTATTCAGAAAATTACCGTATTAATGTTTATTGAGGATTGTTTTTTTTTTATGTACTAACTTTAAGCTTCATACACACAATATGAAAATTGGATGAAAAATACCACTTTTGAAGCATTCGAGCATTCGAGTGTTTCATTTTTTTATTTTTTTTGGTGGGCGAGTGGATCTAGGGTGGGAGTTCCCACACTTTTTTTCCCAGGACTTGACCCCTGATTATACCATACCATTTTCTTGTACAATTTTCCTTTAGATTTACCAAAATCATATCAAAAGGCTGTCATGGACAAGAGTCTGTCCTCTAGGAGGTAGACTGGCTAAGCAGGATTTGGGTATAGCAGATCAAGGAGCAGGCAATGGTGAAAACTAAGGAAGAGACACAAAGAGCTCAGCATGCCCCCTCCTTCAGAAGAGGTGATAGCCCTTAGAGGGGCCAAGGTGCAGAGTCAAAAAAGCTGTATGGTCTTCTCCAGAGCTCCCGATGGTGATGATGGGTTTTGCTGCTGACAGTTTCCAGGTCGCAGCCCTTTGACTCGAGCAGATAACTACCTAGGACAGGATTGGGTATGTAGATAGAGTTTCTTAAACTGAGATGCTGGGACCACAGGTCAGTAGTGAGTACAGGTTAAGTTGGCAGGGATGTACAGAATCACACAGAGACACTGAGAGCTGGTAGGTATACATGGGGTCACATGGGATCATTGGAAGCAGGGGGACACCCAAGGAATCACAAAGGTTCTGAGATGAAGGTTGCTGGCTGGAATACACAGGAAGTCACTGGGATGAAGGAAGACTTGGTGTTGGCTAAGGTGCACGAGGAAGTCACAGCTACAGGTGAACTGGAGTGATCAGAAGGATAACACAGGTGCTGGGATTCAGGTTGCAGGCTGGAACATACAGAGAATCACTTGGGATAGCTAAGAAAGGAACACTGGAGATCGCAGAAGCAGGATTAACACTGGAATATAGCAGCACAGAGGAACACATGGAATCATTAGAAACGCTAGGAGGCACGGAGGAGTCCGGCTGCTAACATGAACACGTGCTGCTCGAACACTGAGCAACCAACACAGTAGCCATTTAAGACAGCGCCCCCTCTGTGATTTGCTGCAGTGAAGGGGAAGCAGGAAGACAGCAGCCAAAGTCAGGGAAGGGCTCAGTGCTAGAAATTGAAACCGGTGAGTGTAGACCAGGCTTCTCATGCGATTGAAAATAAAAATGAATATAACAAGTAACACATCCTGTTTTAGTGAACAGAATTGTAAGATCTTGGTATACAAGTAACCCTTTCACTTGCAATGGTGTATAGCTTACATGGCTGCCAGGAAGAGCCCTGTAAACAGATTCTATATACCATCTATATACCACCATATACCATATACCACCACCACCAAGTTTGTTTACATTTCTTCAGCTGCCAGCTTTCTTGCAGAAGCGATTTGACCAGCTGTAAAGACCACACAATAGCTTCTACAGGCTTCCTCATCAGCACCTTTGTCATAGCAACAAAGATGTGTGGGGAAAAAAAAAAGAAAAAAGTAAAACAATTAAACTAAATGTTTTTTTCAATAAAAAAGATGCTTAAAGTGACTGTAGAGGTAAAATATAAAACAGATATATAACAAACATTTCCTATACTTACCTACTCTGTGCAATAGAGTTGCACAGAGCAGCCACAAACCTCTTCTCCTTCGGGTCCCCCACCGGCTCCTCCTCTCTGTCCAGTGCCCCCAATGGAATCCGCTTCCCATAGGGCACTCGTGCGTGTTCAATCCTGAGCCCTGCTGCTGCGTCCATTGACACAGACAGCAGGATCGCTCCTCATCACTGGCTTTGATTGACAGCACTGGGAGCCAATGGCTTCTGGAGCCCCAGCAAAGCCAATGAGACAAAGAAGTGAGGGGAGAAAAGAGTTGCAGACGTGCACAGCGCTGGATCAACTGAGGGCTTGGGTAAGTAAAAGGGGGGGTGAGGGGGGATGCTGATGCCTAAACATTTTTTATCCCTTAATGCAAAGAATGCATTAAGGTAAAAAATGTTTTGGCTTTATAACCACTTTAAAGTCCCCTGCCCCTACGCACAAGCACAGGCAAACATATACATGCATTTTGAGGAACCTACATATGAAAACGGCAATTGTGTCACACATGTTAAATATTGCCACTCACATCCCATCAATAAGTCTAGAGCCACCATTCACAAATAATGCTAACATTTTTATAGTGTTTCCTATGAACAATTTTGGGCATCGCATTCTTTTTGCCGTTTCAGGGGCATGCACAATATAAAGATAGACCTGTTTGGTATGTGATATAAAACATTGCAACTGCCAAGATTTCTGCTTTCAGAAAATGTGTCATATTTTGGGGGTTTTAAAAGCCATCTTCCAGCCTTAAAGGATAAGCCATTGCAGCTGCTGTTGGTTTGTAGTTGTGCAGCGCTGTGGTAGTTCATTGAGTCTTCCTGTCAGATTGTATCTTCTTGCCCATACGATGTATGGGCACATAGATACACTAACAGGTCTGCAGGAGATCTGCTTGGTACCAGTGATCTGCTAATCACTGGTGCAATGTTTCAGAGCCTCCAGAAACATAAAAATAATAAATGCACATTTTTACCTGCAAAATAATTACCGTATTTATCGGCGTATAACACGCACTTTTTCCCCTTAAAATCAGGGGAAATCGTGGGTGCGTATTATACGCTGATCCCCACCGATCCCCCGCTGATTGTGAGCGGAGGAGCAAGTGGTGCCGATATACATACATAGCCGAGTGTACTCGGCTAGTCTCGGCTCCTCTCACAGTCACGCCCAGTCTCGCCATTGGACCTGTGTTATGTCCATCATAGGGTGGGACTGGGCGGGGCTGTGAGAGGAGACGAGAGCCTCCGAGAGGAGCCGAGAGCTGCCGACGCCATTTTTAAACTGGAAGGCTACACTGAGAAGGATGCAATGATACTGGAGAAAGGCTACACTGACAAGGCTGCATTGACAAGGCTGCAATGACACTGGAAAAGGCCGCAGATGGACACTGATAAGGCTGCATTGATGGGCATTTAAATGTACGTTTTTTTCCTTAAACTTCCCTCCTAAAAGTTTTTTCCTTAAAATTCCCTCCTAAACCTGGGGTGTGTGTTATACGCCGGCACGTGTTATACATATGGTAAATGTATTATCTTTTGTTAAAAGGTGAACTCATCCTTTAAATATGGTCTTTACCTTGAGTACAAAAAATGGTTTTGGCAGCAAAAGAGTTATATTCTAAATTTTGATATCATGGCTTTGCTTCAGAGCTGTCTAATCCAACGACAAACCTAAACTGCATGGATTTTCTAATATGACCCGCTCTTTCCATCAAAATAAATAAATGTAATGTGGATTTTAACTGACTAAGAAAGAGAGTGAGAGTACAATTTTGGAGCTATAGTGATTAAAGATGCACTAAAATATGTAAGATACATTTTAAGCAGGTCACTAAAGGAACAAGCAATAAAAGTAAAACATAAAATAAAGAAATGAAAATATTAATTTGTAAGACTCGCCTAAGTACATTTTTAATGCAGTAGAAAAAAATTACCTTTGTACCTTTCCTAAAATAGAGGCTTAATATTGCCTGGCTCTGTAAAAAACAGAAGACAAATTTCTGGATTAAATGTATAAATTGTTACAAGGATTAAGTAGCACTTCATGAATATTTACATGTAGATTGTTATACCCAGATAGATCAAGGCATTTTGGCAACTGGCTGGAATATTTGATTCCAGGTACCCTTATCTATATTCTAACCCAGATCTGTTTCCCAGCTAAGCAAATGTGAAGGTTTGCCTGGAAATATCATAATAATGATGTAAGAGAGGTAAGACGTTGCGCCTAATGGGACTACATGGAGATATCGTAAAATAAATGCATTTCTTAATCAGGAGCATCGAGAGGAAGTGGTGACAAAAGATATTTAATTCATAAAAAGTAAAATATATAACAATACAATATGCTATGTATAGATTTACCAAATTGAATAGACAAAAGTCTAATAATATACCAAAATACATTTTTTTCATAGTTACATAGTTAGTCTGCTTGAAAAAAACACAAGTCTATCCAGTTCAACCAATCCAGTTCATAAAGTGCTGATATATAATCTAGGGGCCCAATATAAGTAATATCATCAGAATTTTTTTAGTGTAAAGGTACTCTTTACACTAAAAGGGTACCCCAACCCTTGATATCCTCAAATGCAAAAAGGCTGAAGTTTATTCCAAACCTTACTGAAGAGCGCTGGCAAGAGGTTGGTGATACATGGTTTAGGGATGCCGTCAGACAACCTAGATAAACTGCAGTGTTTATGCGCTTTGTACTCCATAGATACGTTGAATCTCCAGGCGCTACATATCTAATGTTTTAGACTTGTACTCGTATTGATGATTTTTGGAGTAACAGATTTTCTAGAATGGAAACCTATTTAAGTTTTAGGTCACTTACAATTTAGATCAGTTACTTTGTACCAGTTACACAATCCAATTCTGAATTGGAAATATACCTGCCCCCGACTCTATCACAAGTGAACTGCCAAATAATGTAGATCTTCCAAAATTGAAAATGATCTACAATGAAAAAGAAAATTTCAGTAGATATGGCACCTATAGTTAGACTCTAATATGCCATCCTTACGTATTCTTCCTTAAATATATATATATATTTTTTTCTGTGCAGCCTGTTTGAGGTGTCTGATCTTGTGATCTATGTATTGCTGGTGAAGGGGAAAGAGCATGTATGAGTGCTATATGTGTATTTGTGTGTATAGGATCTGAGTTATTGTCTTTGTAGCTGGGCCCTATGTGGCCTTAACTAAGTTTTCCTATGCCTTATGACTCAGGCCTCTATAAATAAATACTTTTTTTTGGAGGGTAATGAATATTTTATACTCCTAGTAGAATCAAAGTCTCTGATAGCTAGACACTATTTTATTATAGGGTTTAAGGCATTGACATCATAGACGTCAGCAGAAAGAATTTCCCTTCCCTCCCCTCTTCACCTAACACTACATTTTGTTTATATGCATTATATTGTGTTATAAATCGATAAACCATTTTTACATTATAAGGAACTTGAGGCCTATCAGAAGTATCAGGTAACACATAAAGCAGAAAAATGACATGACATTTGCTTTGAGTTAAACCTGTTTCATCCTATACAATGCAGGGCTATTAATCCTGCATTGTACATGGAGTAGGTAGGCAGAGAGGAAGCTTTTGGGGAACAGTTACATGAATGGGGGGCTCACTGTAAGGGTATTTGTTTTCTTTATTTGGGTTTTAGTTATTGTTCAAACCAAGCAGGCGAAGATGCCCCCTAAATTGTTTATATTTGTATAGTCACATCCTGATTCTGATGCCATCCACTTTACTAATTCTCTGGGATTCTAACTAAACTCATCAAGGCCCCATATATGCACAGACATAGGGGATGATTTTACTGAGCTATGGGAAAATTCACTTTACTAGAGAATTTTCCCTTAGCTTAGTTAATATGGTTAAAATTCCCTTTGAGAAGAATACCCAATAACATACAAGAAAAACAAAAATACAGTATTTTCCTTGTATGCGATTGTAAAATGTAAAACAGCAGAGTTTTACTACATTAAGGTATAGAAAAATTATTTTGTAAAACTTACCCTTGCAAACTGAACTATTTGCCTTTAAAAAAAATCAACCTTCAAAGTAAACAATGGAAGCCTGAAAAGTCACATTAGGGGGAAAAAGCCTATTATTTTTTAAAGGCAATGTTTCTTTGTCTGCAGGCCATCTCCTCACTTGTTTAATGGTTACAGAAAAATCAACAGGAATGAAGGGAGAGTTTGCCCGCATAAGAAAAAATACAAGCTTGCACTAGTAACAAACCAGTAGAAAATCCATTTATGGTAGTGCCTTATCTCAGAACTTTGCAAAAGGCCAAACCATACTTAGGTCTTCAAAAGTAGATGTAACGTGAACTTGGTGACAGGGTAGGTCTTCCTAGGTAAACTAGCACTTTATTATGTCCAATTTTTATTTAAAAGGCAGGGATTATACAGGACTGCAAGACTGACTGTAAGCTGAAAGGTATTTGTGTTAAAAAGTGTGTTTCGTTGGCAACTGTATCTTTCTCATCTCCGGCATATCAATACTTGGTGCTATGCTCCTATGCCTTATCACTAAACACAGAATTTATCTTAGCACATCCACTTCAGACAACAGTACTTTCTATATATCTGACAAGTTACTGTGTCATTTTTTTTGAGCAAAACATTCAGGCTTTGTACTGTGATATATTGATGAGTCGTCTCCACAGAGGGAAGAATTATCTCCTATTACTGCTTACATTTGTCAGAGTTAACATAAAACTTCTGCCTGCTTGGGAAACAGTATCACAGGTTTTTTATTTTTTATTGTTATGTTCTAAGAAGCATTTTTTGGATTGTTGGGCATTGGCTTGGTTCTTTTTACTACAGATCTGGAAGAATAAAAGCAAACTTGTATAATTATTCAACATTTTTAATATAATCCGGCTGCCCTAAAAGTGGACACCACAATCTACCTGAAAGTAATTTTTCTTGGACTAAAGTCTACTTTTTTTCTGTCCACCCTGGAAGCCCCCAATCCTAGGAATCTACTGAATAAAGGCCTCAACTTTTCTGACTTGGATTGCTTTTGCCACCTTTTTGGGAATTTTGTTTTCCAACCGTATGATTTCTTTCCTATTGTCAACAAATTCTACCCTTCTTGCCTTCCAGAAACAAATGAAAGCACCATTATTGATTATTGATGATGCTCCTTTATTCGATGTGCAACTGGGAATGGTTGAGCTGTTTCTGCGTGTAAGGAAACTATTTCATGAATAACAAAAAGATATGTACAGGCACTTTATGATACCCGTGTTTAAGCAGTAGCAATAGACCCAAAACACAATCAGCACTGACAAGTGTGCTTTGATATACAAGGACACATTTGCTTATTTAATAACATACAGTAAACTGTAGCAGATTGCAGCCACTGAGAATTACTGTCAGGGATCGGTTTTTAATTGCCTGCCACATGTGATTTTCCATTGGTTGCTATGAACAATTGCTCACATTTCTATTTTTACAATTTTACTTAAAATGCCATTATATTCATAATTCACACTACACAGAAACACCACAAAATAAAAGGCTTATCATGGATAAAGCATACATAAAAGCTATAATATTTTATTAATTTCATAAGACTTTAGAGGTAACATAAATGATATGATATGATCTGCTCTGACAATATTGCTTAAAAGGGATTTCCTTGTATTTAAACTTGGCAAGATATGAAGAATCAAGAGTGAAAGTAATAGACAGTCCAACGCTGATATATTATTTATATAGATGGTACATCTAGAACGTTTGAAAAGCACTCTTAAGACTCATCTGGCCCTTGTGTAAATTAGTCACTCACAACAAATTATTAGGATAGATTTTCAAAGATGATATCATGCAGAGCAAGTAACTTTTAAAAAGAAATTCAAAAGAGACTAATTTAAAATGTGCCATTGGATAGATGAATCAAAAAAATGAGAATTTGAATTTTACTTTTTAATCAAAAAAGTAATTGGACTGATGAAAGGTAAACTTTAATTAAATGCAAAAATGTAACATACATAACAAATATATACAGAGGATAGAAACTTCCTGTCTTTGCTGACATTGTTTGTTTATCCTAGACCAGGAATATGCAATTAGCGGACCTCCAGCTGTTGCAAAACTACAAGTACCATCATGCCTCTGCCTCTGGGTGTCATGCTTGTGGCTGTCAGAGTCTTGCTATGCCTCATGGGACTTGTAGTTCTGCAACAGCTGGAGGTCCGCTATTTGCATACCCCTGTCCTAGACCATGCAATTCAAATGGTTATGGTTAGTCTATAAAAATTCCTGGGTCCCAAATACCAGGAAGTCTGACATACACCTATCAATGTCAGATTGGCAACTGATTGTCAGCTTATAGCTTAATACAGTATGTATAACCAAGACATCATAGGGTAAACATAGTTCATAATAAACATTCTGAAGACAACACTTTTCCATTTTTGCACACCTCTAAGTAGAAAGAAAGCACCTATTCACCCTTCGGCCATGCCGGTTGTTTTTTTCACTCTACTGGAAGTGTTGTGTCTTAAAGCAGTTGTGAATGCTATATTTTTGTTAAATAAAAAACATGTTATACTTACCTGCTTGGTGCAATGGTATTGCCCAGAGTGGCCCCAAACCTGCTCTTCTGGGGTCCCCCAGCAACATTCTCTGCTGCTCCTCTTCTCTGAATCCACTTCTTATAGTGGTACACCTGCAGGCTTGCTCCTGAGCCAGGCTGTGTGTGTCTATAGACACACACCGCGACACTCAGCCCTGCCTCCCGCTTCTTCCTCACAGCATTTGATTAACAGCAGCAAGAGCCAATGGCTCCTGCCTTTGTCTCTGAACATGCAAGAGTGGAGAGAGAGAACCAGCGCTGCTGCAGGCGGGCACAGTGCTGGATCGATATAGGACTTAGCGAAGTAATGCATTATGGTAAAAAGAAAATTGTTTATATAGTGATATTAAATTCAACTTCTTTCATAAATCAGATACTAATAATAGAAGTTACAAAGATGTTCCCTTTAAAAAAAAACATTTCCTTTGAGCTTGGTTCTGTCCCCGAGCCATGCTGCCGTGTTCCTGTTATATTGGTGCCCCCTGGCCCACTGGGACCTATGGCGTATGGTAGGAGTCTCCTCTACATGTGCACTCTCACTTAGAACTTCAGCTTTACATGCAGCCACAGGCCAGAGGACCACATAACAAAAGCCACTTCTCTCCTCCTCCATAGCAGTGATTGACAGTGGATATCAAGATATTGTGTTCAGCACGAACAAAACAAAAACAATTTTTTAAAGTAGTTCGTGGGCTGTTATTATATGGCGCAACATCCTGATTGCATAGTAAATAGAATATTGGAAATAGACTTTAAAAGATGCCCACAAGGTCTACAACATATCTTCAAATTATACAAATGTATTAATACAAAAAATAATAATACAACTTTAAAATCCAGTCCTACACAAAATTGTATCAGCAGGAATATCAGACTCCCACAGATTGTGAAAGACCCCCCTGATATCCCCAGCTTGAAATTTCTGATGCATATACCGATTCAATTTAATTGATTTACTATTTGAAGCATACCCTCTATGTTTACCGGTGAATTGATATATGTATTAGAATTTTCCAGCTGAGGATATTAGGGGGATCTTCACAATTCGAGGAAGTCTTATATTCCTGCTGATACAATTCTATTAACAAAATAAAATGATGATTATACATTGCACACGGACATTTTGTATTAAAATATGCAACCACCAGGTGGAGCTGTAAAATTCTTTTAAAATGTACCTGTCTGTTCTTAGCTGTTTTGTTCAGGGTAAAACAGTTGTTTACAGAGCTCAGCGGCACATATTCACATTTGCACAAACACAAAAATTTATTTAGAGGTGTACAGTATATCTTCTTCTTACCCTCCCCCACTATGCATGCTTGTTCAAACAGAGAGAGATATCTTTGATTTGAGTCCCAAGGCAAAAAAGCACAATGTACATTTGTACTGCTGTGCTTTATAGAACTGCATTTTTTTTTTTTACGCAGTGGCAGGGCTGTGTTAAGGAAAGAGACTCTTTACTCTATTTCTTCACATCACTTTATCACTATATTATAGGTTAACGTTAAAGAACATTGCTACCATTCTAAGAGAACACATAGAACAATGCATCTTTCTTGAGGGGCAAGCATTAGAAAGAACAGGAGACAGTTGAGATTCACAATACAGTTAGGAAAGCCCTGTCTAAATAAAGATTTCCATTTATGTCATTGTAGGAAATTCTCTGTATATTGATATTACTACCACCAGGGCTTTTTTCTCAGAGAACAGTCAACTCTGGTCTCTACCGCTACTAATCTCCAAGCACCGTTTCTTGATTCCACCCCCTCCCACCTCTCAGTACCGCCCCTTTAGAGAATACAGAGCCAAGTATCATTTTGTGGTGATAAGTCGTTTGTATGGAATTTGTTATTGATAACAAGAAAAGCTATAATATAGATCCCCTGCAGCCAGAAGCAATAGACCCTCCCCAGCAACAATGGAGCCCTGCAAAAAAATACCACCCCAGCAACAATAGATCTTGAGCAGCAACAAAAGATCTCCCTGCAGCCATCATCAATAGGCCGCCCTCAACAGCAGATCCGTTGCAGCAACAACTGACCCCCCCCCCCCCCCCAGCAACATGAGTTCCCCCCCAGCAAACCATCAACAATAGACCACCATGCAAAAATACATCCCCTCCAGCAACAATAGATCCCGCAGCAGCCAGCATCTATAGACCCTCTAGCACAGTGGTCATCAACCCTGTCCTCAGGGCCCACTAACAGGCCAGGTTTTATGTATTACCTTGGGGAGATGCAGACTAGAATACTGCAATCACTGAGCAGCAAATGATATCACCTGTGATGTATTTCAGTTATCTTGCAAACCTGGCCCGTTAGTGGGCCCTGAGGACAGGGTTGATGACCACTGCTCTAGCACACTGCAGCACCCCTTGTCATTACATACAATACATTCAGTACTGGGGGTGCAGGAACTGCGTTCCCGCTGAAAAAAAGCCCTGACTACCACTAATGGCTAATAATAATAATTTGCTGTTGTGCATGTTGTTTTTGGTACGGTTGTAATAGTATTTTGGTTTTGGTTTGTAATTGTTGCTATAGTCACTGTTCGTATTATTTTTTCTTTTTCCTTCTTCTTCTTATTTGCAGTATTTCGTGTTGTTATGTACTAAAAAATATAGAAAGAGCTGCCGATGCAAAAAATGTTAGCAAAGAAACTATCATCCAATCAAAAGAGAGAGATAAGGCTAAAAAGATATCATTGATGTATTTTATATCTTAACATTTGGTTAGCATTAGCTCACTATGGGGCCTATGCTAATCAAATATTTTTGTATAAACTCAAATGAGATAAATATCATGGCATGGTAAGTTATTTTCTGGAGGCTAAATCATCAAAGTGTGTAAAGTATCTCAATACTTGATGAATCAGCTGCCTAATAAAATATAATCTGAAGTGAGTTTATCTCATGAGAATAAAAAAACATGGTTGAATATCATAGAGTCCTGGGATTTACATTACAACATTGGTGATGTCTGTATAACTGATAATCTTCAGCAGCTTTGCATGTTGCAAAAATATCAATGTTGTTTTGCCACTGTAATAGTATACAACAATAATTGCAGCAGTGCTCAATTAAACAAAACAGGCGTAGCATACTTTTGGAGTTGCATGCTATCTCAGCAGAGACTCCTGCAGCAGGTAGAGGTGTGAATGTAGCAGAATAGGAGCCAATTAGGAATTAGATTAGGTTAGTATTAGACCAAAGTTGGCCATATAGTCAAAAAATGATCAGTGGGTGGTCCCGTTCACACTACTCCCGGCTGACATCCTTTGCTAAAAAATCAAAGGAGTTGGCAGAACAACACTTGCATCCAAGTACCTGTACAATTACCTGTTTAGTGTGGATGGAGGAATCTGTTATGCCGCATACACATGACCGGACTTTCCGGCAGAAAAGGTCCAATGGTCTTCCCGACGGAGTTACAATGGACTTCCGACCGAACGGACTTGCCCACACATGAACGGACCAAAGTCCGTTCATTTTGAACGTGATGACGTACGACTGGACTAGAAAAGGAAGTTCAATAGCCAGTAGCCAACAGCTGACCTAGCGTCGTATTTGGTCCGTCGGACCAGCATGCAGACGAACGGTTTTCCCGATAGAAATTGATTCCGTCAGACAGATTTGAAACATGTTCTATTTCTAGGTCTGTCAGAATTTTTGAAGAAAAAAGTCTGATGAAGCCCACACATGATCGTAATATCCGACAGAATGATTCCGTCTGACCTTTTCTGCCGGAAAGTTTGGTCGTGTGTACGCGGCATTAGACTTCTTTCATTCAGCCTGCTGGCTGAACCAAAGAAAACAATGTATGTATGGCCAGCTTAACCACTTGCTTACTGGGCACTTAAACCCCCCTCAGTCCCAGACCAATTTTCAGCTTTCAGCGCTGATGCACTTTGAATGACAATTGCGCGGGCATGTTGTATTGAAATTTTTATCATTTTTTTCCCACAAATAGAGCTTTCTTTTGGTGGTATTTAGTTACAGCTCGGAATTTTATTTTTTGCTAAACAAACAAAAAAAGATGAAAAAAAAAATAAAAAAAATCATGTTTTAATAGTTTGTTATAAAATTTTTCAAACGGGTCATTTTTCTCCTTCATTGAAGTGCGCTGATTAGGCGGCACTGATAGGCTGCATTGGTGGGCACTGATGGGCTGCATTGGTGGGCACTGATAGGCTGCATTGGTGGGCACTGATAGGCTGCACTGGTGGGCACTGATAGGCATAGTTAAGGCGGCACTAATAGGCACAGATAAGGCGGCACTGATGGGCACAGATAAGGTGGCACTGATGGGCAAAGATGGGCACAGATAAGATGGCACGGATGGGTGGCACGGATGGGTGGCACGGATGGGCACTGATAGGTACCACTGATAGATGGGACTGATGGGCACTGATAGGTGACACTGATAGGTGGCTCTGATAGGTGGCACTGCTGGGCACTGATGGGCGGCACTGCTGGGCACTGATGGGCGGCACTGGGGTGCAGTACCTTTGAGGCAGATTGTGGGCACTGTGGGTGGCACTGTGGGTGGCACTGCTGGGTGGCACTGTGGGCACTGCTGGGTGGCACTGTGGGCACTGCTGGGTGGCACTATGGGCACTGCTGGGTGGCACTGACGGGGAGCACTTACTTTTTATTAGGGTGCAGGGGGCAGGTGGGCACTGGCAGGGGGCAGGTGGGCGCTTGCATTGCTGGCTGTGATCGGGACTGATGTCCCGATCATGGCCGCCGGTGATCGGCTTTTTTTTTTTCTCCTCGCGCTGAGGAATACTAGCCGATTACCGGCTCCGTTAGGTCACCTGATCAGCTGTCATTGGATCGACCCCTTGCACGGATCGGTGATCAGGCGAGTCTCATGGACTCGCCGATCACAGAGCGCACCGCGCGCGCCCCTCAGGGGGCACGCAGGCCGCTCGTACACGGGACTACGTCAATAGACGTAGTTCCAGAAAAGGAGATCCGCGCTGTAGCCGTCATTTGGCTATAGCGCGGATCTCAAGTGGTTAAAGAGGAATTCCAGGTATGTATAATTTATACATAATTATATTGGTCCAGCTTGGTATATACCATACTTGGAACCTTGAAGCTGGAAATCACTTAAAGTGAGTGTAAAGACTTGCTTTTTTTTCTATAAAAATAACAAACATAGTTACCTGCTCTGTTGCAGTGGATTTGCACAGAGCAGCCCAGATCCTCCTTTTCTCTGGTCCCTCTTAGGCACTCCTGGCCCCTCCCTCCTGTTGAGTTCCCCCACAGCAAGCAGCCTGCTATGGGGGCACCCAAGCTGAGCTACAGCTTCCTGTGTCAATTCAGACACAGAGCTGCGGTTTGGCCCCACCCCCTCTCCCTCCTGATTGGCTAACTGACTTTGATTGGCAGCAGCAGGAGCCAATGCTGCTGTGTCTGAGACTATCAGGAGGGAGAGACCCGGACGGCCCGAGAAACTCGTGGACATTGCTGGATTTTTTTTTACAATTTTTTTTTATTTTTTTCTTAACACAGTTTGACTAGAGCAATATAATGTTACCATAGTAACATTGTACTACTCTGGGGAAGTGATCAGTATTTATTTATTTTTTTACACATTATGTTTGCATAGAGCAATGAATTTTACTGAATGAAACTGTATTCAATTAGTCTGTTTTGTTGTTATTAGCTGTGAATGACCAGGATCGTGGCTGCTCTGTGTAAAACCATTGCACAGAGTGGGCAAGTATAACATGTTTGTTATAAAAAAAATAACTTTTACAATAATTTTAAAGTGGTTGTAAAACCTCAGACATAAAATATGAACAAAGCACATCATTCTATACTGTGTACTTGTCTCAATATGAAGCGGAGTGTTGTTTCTCTTGGCTGCCTCATTCCTCTGTTATATGTAGAAGTCACTTCTGACAGCTTTTCCCAGACACCAATAGAAAAACGGTGACAGGGACTGGAGAATGGGGGCTCCAGCACACAGCCTGTGATTGAAAGCCACCGGTGTGCTTGTTCTGTTTGTAGTGTGATGGGGGGCTCCAATAAGGGCTCAGAGTAATTTTCCCATAGCTTTGAATTGTGTAAATTCAGATCCCCATGTGCTGCTTTGTGCTACTGAGAGACACTGACAGACTCTGTATAAATTCGGTGTGTTGCAGAAGGCTGTACAGGACAGGTGGCTGATAATAAACCGGTACAACTTATATAGGAGGATTTTATTTATCTCTGTTTATAATCTGAGGATTGTTACTTCACTTGTTATATGTAAGGGTTTTTAGCCACTTTAAGAAGGCACCGCTACTATAGTGATCTCCACTTGCTTCTGGTCACATAGTTACAACGCTTTACATTTATTCAAAACTTGGAAAGCATTCTCTGAATGGTGCCTGTGCCGAGCTGCTGACCTCCTGTGTTCAGAATGCATCAGACCAGACCAGTGCAGGAACCAGAAACAAGTGGAAATCACTGGAAAAGCGGAGTCTACTTCAGTGATTTTCAGTTTCCAGGGGCATCAGCTATGTATGTTTAGCACCCTCCTAGGTAGGTGCTATGTTAGGTAAATTTAGTTTGGGTTCACTGTATTCACTGGAGCTGCATTTCACTGCTTGGCAATTTAAGTTCAGGAACACTGATCACTAAATCAGATACCAATATACCAACATATGTTGCTAAATGGGAAAAATATCTTTTATATATATTATATATTATAATATTGATCCTCCGGAATGGTTTAATATATGGTCTAATACTAAATCTTCTTCAACAAACATAATGGCAGTTGAAAAATCATATAAGTGGTACTTGGTTCCTGCTAGAATAGCTAAATTTGCAAAAGACAACTCAGGCCTCTATTTTCATGGCTGTCTCAAACAAGGTACATATATACACATCTGGTGGAATTGTCCATATGTACATACGCTTTGGGAAAAAGTCTAATAGCCTCAAAAATATTTGATCGTTTTATTATACTAGACCCAATAACAGCTCTCTTAAATTGTAATCTGGACTTTCTCACGCATAAACAATTTAAACTATTCCTTATATTCTTGACAGCCGCAAAGCAGACAATAGCTAACGCATGGAAAACACCTATATTGAACATTACAGAAACCAAGCTTAGAATGAATCAATCATTTATACATGCTAAGATGGGTGCTTTAGATAAAGATAATTTGAAGAAGTTTGACAATTTATGGAAACTATGGATCAAACATTGCATACTTTGACAATCATGTACTCTCGTCATGGTAATTGACACCCTCTCACGCATTTTTCTTATCACAGTCTATACATAATGTTTGCCTCCGGAACCCTGATGTCTTCCCTACCCTCATACTCTTATTTCTTCCTATTATTTTCTTTCCTCTTATTTTTTCGAGAACTATTTTCTTTCTCAATTCAATCTTTTACACGTAATATTTGTTACCAACAGGTCATTTTACATAATCGCAGTTATGGTTTATATTTTAGATAGATATAAAACATTGAAATTAAATATGTTAGCTCCAACTTATTGAGACTTTCAACTTTTCAACTGGAAGACAATATATCTACATATGACAATCGAATATTTTATTATTACACAGAAAGGTTATTATAACACCTTGAAAGTAAAGGACTCTCTCAAAATGGATCATTCTCTACCAGTCATAAACATAGAGTAATATATTTACCTGTATTTTCTGTAATATAGAATAATATTCTAAAAATTGTCAGATATTTTGTATTTGTTATTTAATATTTCAAAATAAAACATTTTGAACGAGAAGGCAGGGGTCGGCAATGCAAGAACCTGTTCATGGTCCACCTGTCACCTGCAGGCTTTCGGCAGGTGGACGGTGATTGACGAGTTAACTTTTTAGGGTTTATTGCTGAAGAACTTTAACAGGAGAAGGGTTTAGGGTCACACTATACTCCAAAATGATCAGTAATCACAGTAGAAGGACAAACTTCCCTCCAATCTTCTCAAGGGCAGCTTTTCTGAGGGTAGAAGGCATGACTAGGATGTCGAGCACCCTGCAACAGCAGTCCATAAAGCAACCTCTGGCAACTGGTTCCACTCTGCCTCTTACCCAACTATCAGTCCCAGTCTTTACTCGCAGTGTTCCAGGAGATGTCAGCCATCCAGCATCCTTAGGCAAAACCTCTGTGAAAGAAATAAGGATCCCTCTTTCAGTCCAAGACTCAGACACAGTGCCCTTCAGCAAGGGTATTTCTGTGGCAATGCTTTTCAGACCCTCAGCCCAACTGCTGAGGCCCAAGCAACAATCTCTTGTTTCTCAGGCTATTACCCAGGGGCAACAGTTCCCCCCCCCCCCCCACACCCCAGGAGACTGTAACCTTGTCTGATGAGAAAAGAACAATCTGCTCAGGCTTCCTGCACATTTATCACCTCCCCAGACACCTTTTTGATACCCCCTACCAGGGATTGGTCAGTGCATGATAACTATACAGCCAATCATTTAAATCTTCCTCCCTATGCTCTGGAAGCTTCTTCCAGAGGCAGAGGGAAGCAATCAAACTCTCCACTCAGGAATCCTGATTTGACCCAACCGATCAACGACCACTCCCCTCACTACAGTGCAGCCAAAATCTAAATTTAGGAGGGCGCTACACCATGAATAACTCACAGGCACATCATGAATAAACAAAACCTCTACTTCATTGTTTCTCTTAAGAGCCAGTTATTTTCAAGTCCATTATTGCCCTCTGTATATATAACCATCAAGGGAGTGGTTAGAGATATAAATGAGGCCTTTGCTGCTGGCCATTGACCAGAAGTCAAAACTTGTGTATCAGTAATGCAGTATCATTCCATCCCATCCATCCTTCCTAAGGCAGGTGCTGGAGCAGAAGAACAAAACGTCCTCAAATCACGTGTCTTGTCAGTGGTCACAGCAAAGTCACCTGTTCACAGTTTCTTCTCATTGGTCTCATCTTCCAATTCCTTAAGATCTGACCTACCCCACCCTCACCCAGGCGCTGTCCCAGGCTAAAGCTGCACTTGACCAGAGCTTCTATTAGCTATCCTGGCCCTGGTCAAACGATGGTTGCCCCCATACCATCTTCAGACAGGCAAGCTTGTGCATGGCAAAGCCACTAAGCTGCTTGCTGCTCTTTGCCTGGGAAAAACACACATGTATCTTGCCTGGCACATGTACTCCACCTGGTCGTGCAGAAAAACATTATGAAGTATACTGACCAGCAGTCCTTAGTTAAACTAATAGGGTTTGTTATTACACTTTATAATCGTACCCAGCCAGTAGTTGCCTGCCAGAAATGCAGAACCAACATCAGCTTGCTGCCAACTCACTCATTTGTGACAATCCCACATGCCACAAGTCTGGTATTATTGATACAATCACTGAATTGTTTTTCTTCAAGCACACATTCCATGACCTGATAGCACAGCAGCAGGAGGACTTTCAAGCTTTGTACATGGGTGAGGTGAGATTGTGGGACACTAAGGGTGCAGGCAATTTGTGGCAAATGGGGTAATTCATGCTCAAATGTCTGTGCAAGGAGCAGTAGTGGTGGTTGCCTCACTGCTGCTTTCAGAGGGTTTTTTTTTAAACCACAGCGACCAGGCCCATCTGCAGGCAGAACTCACAGACAGTTCCTAAACCACACAGTTGCTGGCTAAATCAGATCCAGGGTTGATGTGAACACTTGCAAAAGTGAGGACCCAGTGGAATATTTTGTGTCTAGGCTTGTCCATTGCCTGGAGCTTGGAGAGTGTGTGCTGGTGCTTCTGACCTTCTAGCTTCTCCTGCAGCCAGTGTGCTGTCTCAAAGAGCCCATCTAGAGTAAAAAAAAAGCTGCACTATGTGGTTAATTTACTAAAACTGGATGGTGCAAAATCTGGTTCAGCTCTGCATGGTAGCCAATCAGCTTGTAACTTCAGCTTATTCAATTAAGCTTTGACAAAAAAAAAAAACCTTGACGCTGATTGCTTTATATGCCTTGCTGCACCAGATTTTGCACTCTCCAGTTTTAGTAAATAAACCCCTATAACTGCCTCAGTCTAGTGGTCTGAGCCCCACTTTAGCCAGGATTAGTGCATTGCAAACCCTTTCTAACCTAGTGGAAATTTTATGGCCTGGGTTGCACCAATGTGGTGGATTACCAGCAACAGTTTTTTTTTTTTTTACTCATGCTATTTTTTTATTTTATTTATGTATTTGTATTTTTGTCTACATTTTTGGTATCAATGCAATGGTGCACACAGTAGAGCCTGGTATGCCTGGTAATCTGCTTTGAAAGAATAATCTTTCTCCTCTCAGGCACTCAGCAGGCAGTTGTATTTTTGTTATTACTTATTTATTTCATTGTAGTCAGGACACCAAAGGCATAGCTGCAGGGGGAAAACCTACAGTTATTGGCTCATCCTTCCACAACACAAGGTTTATGGGACTACAGCAGGGGTTGTGGTGTATCTGGGGTGCGTGCGTGCAGTGTTTTGTATATACGTTTTTCTTTTTTTTTTAAAGGATACAGTGAGGTGCTGAAAAAAAAATAAAGGCAGCTCTTGAAAGGACAGCTTGCCTAATGACAGTGATTCTAACCCCTTCTTTACCTGTAAAAGCAGCTACTGTTATCCTATGTGTCCATGCACATTAGGATGATTAGAGGCATAGAGTAAGCTCAGTTTTTAGAGGAAGGGGGAAAAAAGCCCTTCTGGTTTGTGTTTCTGATTGGAGCTTTGTGGCAGAAAAAAATGCTAAACTCTCTTAAACTCGCCTAAACTGTGTACAAAAGCTCTATATGAGTGTTTTTGTTCTACCAAGGCAACTGACATTTTTTTTTAAAACCCAGTGTGCATGATGCCTAATGCCACATACACACGAGCGGACCTGCCCACACATGACCGGACTTTTCCGGCAGACTAGGTCCGGCGGACAATCCACTGGACTATGGCGGGAGTCCGCTGGACTTGTAAAATGAATGGACTTGCCCACACACGGAGAAAAGTCTGTTCATTTTGAACGTGGCTCCAGGTAGACGGGACTAGCGAAGGAAGTGAATGTCGCTGCCTCCATCGGCGAGATTGACACGTCGCTAGCCCCGTCACCTGGTATATACTTAAAGGGGAAGCCATACGCCGAAAAAACGGCGTTGGCTCCCCCCAAAGTCCATATCAGACCCTTATCCAAGCACGTAGCCTGGCCGGTCAGGAAAGGGAGTGGGGAGGAGCGAGTGACCCCCCTCCTGAGCCATACCAGGCTGCGTGCCCTCAAAATGGGGGGGGGGTGCATTGGGGAAGGGGGGCCCTGTGCCCCCCCACCCCAAAGCACCTTTTCCCCATGTTGATGAGGACAAGGGCATCTTCCCGACAACCCTGGCCGTTGGTTGTCGGGGTCTGTGGGTGGGGGGCTTATCGGAATCCAGGAGCCCCCTTTAACAAGGGAGCCCTCAGATACCGACCCCCCACCCTATGTGAATGAGTATGGGGTACGATGTACCGTCTGTTCATTTCACAAGTCCAAAGTCAAAACTTCTTTCTAAGACCGCCGGACTTTTTTTTCCCCAAAAGTTTTTTTTGCCCACACACGGGCGGATTGTCCGGCAGACTCTGGTCTGCCAGACCAAGTCCGCCAGATAGTCCGATCGTGTGTACGGGGCATTTTGAACACTTTATGTGGCTGATTTCTGTACTAAGCAAATTGTGTCTACAAGCTACTACTTGTTGCTGCTTTTTGTGTTACGTTGCCGATAAGAGTTTATTACTAAAGACAGCGGACTTATTTTGCGGGCTTATAGCGTAATTTCTTTCTGAGCTGCTTTTTCTCCCTAGCACATGCAGGTTATTACATGCAGGTAATGAGTACTGATCCTATAGTCTTCACTAATGATGCTGCATGAAATGTCCGCTTAACGAGAAGAAACTCATTCTCATGCTATAACTAATCTCCAATGCAGTGGTGCAGTTATTAAAACCTGAGTCACGGTTTCAGATCTGTTACACTTTTCTTTTCTATTGCCCAACCATCACAAACGATTATTACAGAAAACGGTCAACAGAAGAGATGCTGTTCAGTGCTCGGAAAAAAACAACAAGACGCTGCCCTCAATAAATGAAAGCATTGTGCCAAATGTTTATCATCATCATCATATCATATTTATTTTTTTTGTATTGCAATTTGCAGCATGAGCGAAGATAGGAAAAATCTGTATTCATTGCTTTATATATACACATTTATTTATTTATTTTTCTCTCCCTGTCAGCGGTTCATGTTTTGCAAAGTCCAGGGGCTTTGTATTAACATCTGAACTCCATCAAAAAGCTGTAATAGAGCACTGCTCTGTCCGCCATACAGATAGGCTGCTTGTCGCAAATCATGCACAGGCTCTGCTGGATTCTACCGCCGTCATAAATTAGTGTGCGTGCTAAAGTCGCTCTAAATGGGCTTCACATTGTGTGAAGAATCTGAGTCAGTTAATGAGGCAAGTTAATGAAGCTCATAAAGGTAGTTCACTGATAGATGGGGAGGAACAACCTTGACCTTTATTTTGATGGCTCATGCAATGGTGAATGGTTAAAGAGGAAACCTTGAAATGACACAGCTACATCATTTTTTTTTTCTTACAATCTGCAATCAATACAGTTAAAACTTTAGGCAGCATAACATGTCTTCTAAAGAGCTATTGAAAACCAGTGAGTTATCTGAGCCAGGGGGATTCTGGGAGAAAAAAATCTATAATGCCAAGATCCAATTGTCATATTGACCTATGAAGTGGCCTTAGTGTGATGAGAAGTATAGCAAGTTCTACCTAGATCAGTTAAGATCTTTGTTTAATTGACTGATTGCTTCATAATACACTGCTCTAATGATGTACAGCTCTCTCTAATTTATCTCTACTACATTTAAAGGCATGGGAGCTATTAACCAGAACATCAGAACATATAAGCCTAGCTATTATATGTCCCTAAAAAAGGTCAACTGTACTTAAAGATACAGTTTATGGAGGCTGCTACCACCAACCTCTCCTTTTGAAAATCTTTGCCTGCCTGCCATAATTATCCAATGACTTGAATACATTCTGAGTTTCTGACCTGGAACATGTATGCAGATTAACTCACGAGAGTTTGGATTCTAGTCCAAATCCAGGAAGCTACCATTTGTAATGGGAAAATCATCTGCAGCTGAAGCGTTTCCTATAGGCATGTATATGTGCCGCCGGAGGCCGGGGAATGCCTTGGCCACTTATGATTGTCTTATGCCCCGTACACACGAGAGGGATTAAGTCTGACAGACCTCCAAAGGAGTTCCGCCGGAGTTCCGACGGAGTTCTGGCGGACTTTTCGACCGAACGGACTTGACCACACACCATCACACCAAACTCCGACGGAGTCGAACGTGATGACGTACGACTGGATTCGACGTAGGAAGTTCATAGACAGTAGCCAATAGCTGCCCTAGCGTCGGTTTTAGTCCGTCGGAGTAGCACACACACGAGCGAATTTTTCGAAGGGGACCGGGTCCGGCGGAGTTCCGTCGGGAAAATTTGAAGCATGCTTCATTTCTAAAGTCCGTCAGACTTTTGCGAAGCTAAAGTCCGTTGCAGCCCACACACGAGCGGATAGTCCGCCGGACTCAGTCCGTCGGAGTTTGGATGTCGAAAAGTCCGCTCGTGTGTACGGGGCATTAGAACTGTTAATGCTTCCTGTTGGGCTCGCTCAAGTAAATTCAGATTAGGATCTGAACACACCTGAGCTCATCTCTAATGCAGATCCTACAAATGCTTGTTTCTTGGTCAATGAACAAGAAGGTATTGAAGGTTCAGGACCAGCTTGAGAGTCAAGTCACTAGCATTTTCAGAAGGAGGTCAGCAAAGAGAGTACCCTTACTTCTCTCGCTATAGACTACCTTTTATTTACAGCACATCCATGAAATTAAACAATTTATAGGCACCCACATGAATAACTTTTAATATATTGACATTGAATATACTGTAGATGTTGCTATGTAAGTGTGTGTTTTGTGTTTAGCCCCTTGCCGACCGGCTCACGCCGCTATATGTCGGCAGAATGGAATGTACAGGCATATTAACCACTTTCAGACCGGACCATTTTGCTGGCTTAAGACCAGACCACTTTTTGTGATTCGGCACTGCGTTGATTTAACTGACAATTGTGCTGTCGTTCTGCCTAGCAACAAGTGACACTGATCTCTGCTCCATGTGATTGGAGCAGAGATCAGTGTTCACTAACACAAAGCCCAGCCCCCCACAGTTAGAAACACGCCCCTAGGAACACTTAACCCTTACACTGCCACCCCCTGGTTAACCCCTTCACTGCCAGTGTCATATACACAGGAATCAGTGCATTTGTATAGCACTGATTTCTGTATAAATGACAATGGTCCCAAAAATGTGTAAAAAATGTCCGATGTGTCCGCCATAATGTCACAGTCACAATAAAAATTGCTGATCGCCGACATTACTAGTAAAAAAAAAATTATTAATAAAAATGTCATAAAACTATCCCCTATTTTGTAGATGCTATAACTTTTGCGCAAACCAAAAAAATCAAAAAACACTTATTTGCGATTTTTTTTACCAAAAATATGTGGAACAATACGTATCAGCCTAAACTGAGGGAAAACATTTTTTTAGATATTTTTTTGGGGATATTTATTATAGCAAAAAATAAAATATATTGCGTTTTTTTTTTCTTTTAATTGTCTCTCTTTTTTTGTTTATAGCGAAAAAAAATAAAAACCGCAGAGGTGATCAAATACCACCAAAAGAAAGCTCTATTTGTGAGGGAAAGAGTATGTCAATTTTGTTTTGGAGCCACGTCGCACGATCGCGCAATTGTCAGTTAAAGCGACGCAGTGCCAAATCATAAAAAACGCTCTGGTCCTTGGCCAACCAAATGGTCTGGGGCTGAAGTGGTTAGCAGTGTTTCTACAATTAGTATACTTTTAACCCCCAAAGTCAACAAATGTATGCTTCTGCTTACCAAATCACTGAGAGAGATTTAATAAAACTGGAGCACCCAGAATCTGGTGCAGCTGTGCATGGTAGCCAATCCTTCTAACTTCATTTTGTTCAATTAGGCTTTGACAATAAAACCTTAGCTGATTAGTTTCTATGCAGAGCTGCACCAGATTTTGCATGCTACAGCTTTAGTAAATCTCCCACATTAGGGTTGATTAACCACTTGCTTACTGGGCACTTAAACCCCCCTCAGTCCCAGACCAATTTTCAGCTTTCAGCGCTGATGCACTTTGAATGACAATTGCGCGGCCATACAACACTGTACCCAAATGAAATTTTTATCATTTTTTTCCCACAAATAGAGCTTTCTTTTGGTGGTATTTAGTTACAGCTCTGAGTTTTATTTTTTGCTAAACAAACAAAAAAAGATGCAAAAAAAAAATAAAAAATCATGTTTAATAGTTTGTTGTAAAATTTTGCAAACAGGTAATTTTTCTCCTTCATTGAAGTGCGCTGATGAGGCGGCACTGATAGGCTGCACTGGTGGGCACTGATATGCTGCACTGGTGGGCACTGATAGGCTGCATTGGTGGGCACTGATAGGCTGCACTGGTGGGCACTGATAGGCATAGTTAAGGCGGCACTAATAGGCACAGATAAGGCGGCACCGATGGGCACAGATAAGGTGGCACTGATGGGCAAAGACGGGCACAGATAAGATGGCACGGATGGGTGGCACAGATGGGTGGCACGGATGGGTGGCACTAAGGGGCACTGATAGGTACCACTGATAGATGGGACTGATGGGCACTGATAGGTGGCACTGATAGGTGGCTCTGATAGGTGGCACTGCTGGGCACTGATGGGCGGCACTGCTGGGCACGGATATGTGGCACTGGGGTGCAGCACTTTTGTTGAGGCAGACTGTGGGCACTGCTGGGTGGCACTGTGGGCACTGCTGGGTGGCACTGTGGGCACTGCTGGGTGGCACTATGGGCACTGCTGGGTGGCACTGACAGGGGGGACACATTTTTTATTCAGGCAGGCAAAGCAGGGGGCAGGTGGGCACTGGCAGGGGGCAGGTGGGCACTGGCAGGGCTGGCCGTGATCGGGACTGATGTCCCGATCACAGCCGCCGGTGATCGGCTTTTTTTTTCTCCTCGCTCTGTCAGCGCGAGGAGGAATAATAGCCGATTACCGGCTCCGTTATATCACATGATCAGCTGTCATTGGCTGACAGCTGATCACGTGATAAGGAGTCGGGATCGACCCCTTGCACGGATCGGTGATCAGGCGAGTCTCGTAGACTCGCCGATCACAGAGCGCGCCGCGCACGCCCCTCAGGGGGCGCGCAGGCCGCTCGTGCACGGGACTACGTCAATACACGTAGTCCCGGAAAAGGAGATCCACGCTGTAGCCGTCATTCGGCTATAGCGCGGGTCTCAAGTGGTTAACTAAAACTGGAGAGTGCAAGATCTGGTGCAGCTGTGCATAGTAGCCTATCCGCTTCTAACTTCAGCTTGTTCAATTAGGCTTTGACAATGAAACCTGGAAGCCGATTGGTCTCTATGAAGAGCTGCACCAGATTTTGTAGATTTCTCCTATTGTGTTGCTATATATAAAGTACAGAGAAGATAGTACAGGATGGACTATAAAACTAGCTATCACAGACACCAAGCCAAATACTAAGGCCTCATTTATTAACTCTAGAGCAAAACGAGGTAGGCCTGTGTCACTAAGCAAAGATGATGAGGAACAGGGGACCCAAGTGAAGCCACAGCTACTTTCTTCCTATATTTCTCATATTACCCACATAAAAAAAGTATACATCTCATTAAAATAAATGGACAGTACCACATATAAAAAGAACAAATACATAAAAGGCCATTGTTCATAATGGATGAAGGTTATAAGAAGGATACTGTATTTCTCCAGTATCTTTTTATTCAGCAGAACTGATTGCTCATAGTATTGCCTTGGCTGTTAATGCATCAGTAAAAAAAATGACCTTGACCAAACTGAAAATCAAACTCAGTATTATCAAAATTGTTATCACTTGTTAGTGGCATATTCTTGTAATTATTTTTTTTATATCCACTGCTAAGGAAAAATGTATACAAATTTCTATATTTTTGCATCTCACATATATTGGACATACCTAAACAACTTTCAATTGGATTTTTTAATTAATTAAAAAAAATCTAAATAAATGAATACATTTTACTTGAAGATTTTCTTGTATTCATCATGATATGATTCGTTCTGAATCACCGTTTCTGAACAGAAAAAGAACTTCAGTAAAATAAAACAATAACAAAAGATAAATAAATAAATAAAACAATAACATTTTACATTTGAGCCCATCAGAGTTCCCCCTTTACATTAGATTCCTCCTTATATCAGAGTCTCCATCAGGACCTTACATCAGAGTCCCTCCTTACATTAGGATCACCATCAGAGGCCACCTTACATTAGAGTCCCCATCAAAGTACCCCCTTACATTCCACCCTCACCTGGCACACTTTCAGTACTTTCAGCATGACTGAGAGCCTGTAAAGCCCTGAAGATTGGCTGTAGCGCAAGCACAGGTAGAGCAGGTCATGTTGTTAGGACACCGTAGGCCATAGCAACCAACGACGGTACAATGACACCACACCTGGAGGAACCTGACCGTGGAAGGGGGTTGTGGATGTTGGGGAGAAACAGAGACTATAGGCTGACCTGAAGACCTGTGTGAATGGGCACTGGCCCTAGCTGTGGGCCGGGCAAAATCTTGCAGTTGTATGACTCCTGCTCTAAAACAACACAAAGGAAAGCCGTAGTATGTATGGGGGCTGTCACAGATTATCTTCTCTCCTGATAATACCAGTTCCCTGGCTGTCATGCTAATCCATTAGCATCAATATTTGTTAAGTCACCTACATACATTTACAGATTAGATACTCTAATTATATTCTAGCTTTCCTGATCTGCATGCATATTGTGGATCAGAGCCTCAGAATGTACTGAAGCTAGAGACAATAGCCCAAAAGCATTTTCTGAAGCAGATCAACAACCACCCCCCTCCAACTCAACCCCACCTGCCTGCACGCTGTCTGCCGGTCAGGCACTTAGCCCATCTAGGTGGTGGGCATCGGGCAGCGACTCCTGTGTCCTCTCCTCCTCGCTTCCACCGTGCCTCTCCTCCCCACTTCCTGGGCGTCCAATAGGATCGCTTGTCCTTTCAGCCAACTGGGTGACCGGTCTCAAGACCCACTTCCTGATTGGCAGGGAGGAGGATCAGTGTTTCACTAGCGAATGTAACACACCTGGGTGGGCTCGGTTCGCATTCTCAGCACCCCAAGCCCAACCTATTTTGAAGTCAATTAGATCCTCTGGCTCTAATTGGGTGCTTCAAAAAAAAAAAAACACCCCCCCATTGGAATTTATGCATCCAGCATCCTGCAAGGGGCCGGAAGCATGGATGGGGGTGGCGCCTTATTAGCAATGAAGCCCCTTTTATTTCTCTCAGTATAATTTTCCTTTATTCTTATTTTAATACTTTAATTCTGTTTACTAATTGCCTTTTATTTTAAATTATTTTAAATCTTAACTCCAGTGATTATAGTAGCCATGTGACAACATTTTTATTAATTCATTCAACCTTCATTGTCACTATCTTTGCATCAGAAATCCCTTTTCAGTTTAGTATTCAAATCATCATCTGACACATCATTTTTTTCGTTTTATATACATAGATAATACATAGTAGGCGAGGTTGAAAAAAGGCACAAGTCCATCAAGTCTAACCTATGTGCATGATTATATGTCACCTTATGTGGTGCAGAAGTAATCAAAAGTGCTTTACGGCATATGCAGACCCATTCAGGAAAAACCATGACGCATTATTGTTCTTCTAATGGTTGCAAAAACACCTACACAAGCTTAAAGAGCAAATTACATAGAACATACACCCAAATGGACCTCAAAATTTACAATGCAACAGTGTTGAATAATGCCCTTTACTGAGTCTTTCTCCAACTCTGTTGGTATAGAACCCAAGAGGCCCACTGTACATCAATGCAACAGACTTGACCACTGAGCCACAGCGCAATAATGGTGCCAACATCCGATCCACAGTGCCCCTGCAAAGCTTTTAACTCTGTTAATTTTTTTCTTTCTATAAGTTAGGATTGTTAGTATTGACTAGATGACTAAGGAGTGTGTTGATTATATAAATACACAAGGCTGCGATAAATTATTTTTCATCTAGGTGTAAGCATCTTCAAATTATAAAATGTAACACCTTTCCATAACATGTGTGTTTAGAAAAAAGCAGTTATTAAAAAAAATAGCTTTTATGCTACTACATTCCCTTTTGCCTCGTTGATGTTACAAGTGTGGCCTAGCTATAATAAGGATAATTGGCCTGGTATTTGCCGACAAAATGTCAGCCAGCAGCAGTTGACACGGGAGCTCTGTTTGAGGATGTACATGATGCATGGGTCATTTGGCCAATGTCACTAGCAATGATTAGCCCAACTAGTCCGATAGCACATAAGTGTCTAAGATGTGAATCATACTCGTTAATGGAGAGGAATACAACTGGGACATTAAATCTATCCAACACAACCATTTTCTGCATAGCAGAACAGGCTCAACATTTAAATTGCCAGCACGGATCTTCTGCAATGTGGCATTTTGTTTCCCCATAGAGATCTGTTACTCTTACAGATGCCATATAAAGCTTCAAGGACGCGCAAGGTTTACCAGTAGTTAAGACAAATTACAATGATACTATGGTAATAATCTTTTCCTCCCATTTGTTTTCCTATTACTTGATTTTCTGCACCCCGGGGTGATGTGGAAACCCAGCTGAGAGAAGCATTACGTTCTGGAAACAGATCCAGAGATACAGAGATGCAAATAAGATACAGAGAGTAAAGGAACATCAGCTGAAAATCTGGATGCTAAACCAAACACAGAGAGAAGGATCAGCTACAGACTGGAAGATAGATGGAGACAAACAGAAAACAAGCGCAGGGATGCACATAAATGTTAGCAATACAAGGGGAAGGTCTAGTCTATCTTTTTTATCTAACCCTTTCTTATTCCATTCCTTTCCTTACTTAAAGTAATATTAAAACTTCCGTTTTTTTTTTTAAGCACTGATCGCAACTGATTTTGTCAGTTACTGAATTTGCAGCTTTTTTTTTATGTTTTATTTCTTGCCTATGTTTCAGTTTATGCTGGCGTCCTGATCGCCCCAGGTTCCCTTTTTCAGGTTGGCCCCTTTCTCTTGCAGCATCCTACGGAGTCACTTTTGCATGCAGGGACTGGAGTTGTGGCTACATACACAGTGGGCATCAATAGAAATGCACAGCCCTGTAGACTAGGATAGCAAGGCACCCCCCCCCTGCTCCCCCTCCTTTCTTTCCCCCTTTCTTCTCCAAGTTAACAGACTGCTTGTGAAGACCAGAAGTTCAGAGAAGCATAACAGAGAACAGGAGCCAGCAGCATAGACAGTTGTAAACAGCAAGTTGCGGGGTAGGAATTATCGCAAAGAGTTTACCGGAGAAGCTTTATTTTTGTGCTTAATGTGTATAGCTAAAAATCACTGAGGATGTAATACTACTTTAAGGGTGACAACACGCTCTAAAGTTTGATTGTACAATCTTAGACATGTATGATTAGTTTAGTACGAATCGAAAATTCGTAAAAATTTCCGGAAATTTGTACATTCGTATGAATCCGAAATACGAATTTTTATGCATACTAATTCTGTACGAAATACGAAATTTTGTTTATCAGTTTTGGATCCAAATTCATAACGAAAATTCTTATTTGTTACGAAAAGTTAACGAACCTAAAAGTTAAAAACCAAGGAAGTCAGCACAGCACAGGCATGGTGGGAGCCCCTCATAATGATAAATTCATCATAATGAACTTTCATTATTTTAACAAAAAGTTTACGAATCTAACGAAAATTAGTATTTCATACAAATCCAAATTGAATTTCCGAATTACGAAATACTTTTTTTTTTAATACGAAACAATTTTTTTGATGGCACCCATGTCTACAATCCATATGCAATCTCACTTACAATTGCAATTTCCAAAAAATATGTAATACAGTGGCAAGAAAAAGTATGTGAGCCCCTGGGAATTAATGGTTTTCTGCATTAATTTACTATAAAATGTGATTTCATCCTCATCTAAGTCACGACAATAAACAAACACAATGTGATTAAGATAGTAACACACAAACTCTAATTTCTTATTTATTGAAAACACCCATTAAACATTCACAGAGCTGGAGGTAAAAGTAAGTGAATCCATAGGTGAATTAGTTTAAAGAAAGCTAATTGGAGGCAGTGGGGGTTATTTCCTAAAGGCAAATCCATTTTGCACTGCAAGTGCACTTGAAAGTCCACTGAAAGTGCACTTGGAAGTGCAGTCACTCTAAATCTGAGGGGTAGATCTGAAATGAGTGGAAGCTCTGCTGATTTTATCGTCCAATCATAGTTTCATAGTTTCATAGTTAGTAAGGTTGAATAAAGACACCAGTCCATCCAGCTCAACCTGAGTGAGTGTCTACAATTGTCCCTATCCCTGTATGTGGCACACTCACATCGGTCCCTACCCTCAAGGAGCCCACAATCCAAGGTCCCCATTCATATGCTAGGGCCAATTTTTGGACAGAAGCCAATTAACCTACCTGCATGTCTTTGGATTGTGGGAGGAAACCGGAGTACCCGGAGGAAACCCACGCAGGCACAGGGAGAACATGCAAGCTCCAGGCAGGTAGTGTCGTGGTTGGGATTAGAACCAGTGACCCTTCTTACTGCTAGGTGAGAGTGCTAACCACTACACCATGTGCAAGCTAAAATGCTGTTTTTTATGTTCCTTGAATGTCCCCCTCGGATCTACAGTGACTGCACTTCCAAGTGCACTTTCAAGTGCACTTACAGTGCAAAGTGGATTTTCCTTTAGTAAATAACCCCCAGTAGTAGTTTGCAGGTGTGGTTTAGCACTACATTAATTACCGTATTTATCGGCGTATAACACGCACTTTTTTCCCCTTAAAATCAGGGGAAAATTGCGGGTGTGTGCTATACGCCGATCCTCCGTGATTTCTCAGTGATTTTTGGGCTCTGGCGGCTTTCAGCTGCCTTCGGCCCTTCTCGCGGCTTTCGGCCCTTCTCGTCGGCTTTCGGGCCACCTTCGCCCATTCTCAGCGGCTTTCGGCTGTCTTCGGTCCTTCTCAGCGGCCGAACGCGGTCGAAAGCCGCCGAGTATGGCCGAACGCAGTTGTAAGCCGCCTAGTGCGGCCGAGTACGGCCGAAGGCGGCCCAAAGCCGCCGATTACAGCCGAAGGTGGCCCAAAGCCGCTGAGTGCGGCCGAGGGCAGCCGAGAACTACCGGGCGCCGCCGAGATACACAGGATATCTCGGCGGCGCCGTTTTAAAAAATAAAAGCTGACGTTATCACTGAGGGGACAACGAAGCACAAGGCTGCATGATGGACAGGCTGCATGACAAGGCTGCAATGATGGACAGGCTGCATGACAAGGCTGCAAATGACACTGACAAGGCTTCAGATGGACACTGATAAGGCTGCATTGATGGGCATTTAAATGTAAGTTTGTTTTCCTTAAATTTCCCTCCTAAAAGTTTTTTCCTTAAAATTCCCTCCTAAACTTGAGGTGCGTGTTATACGCCGATAAATACGGTAATAAAAGGCAAACATTTTAGGATTGCTGTTCATAAGAAGCATCAGCTGATGTGAATCATGCCTCACAAAAAGCAGATCTCTACATACAATCATAAGTAGTTGATCTATATGTAGCACCTTTCTGTCACCCCAAAGACAGGATAGCACCTCCAGAGACAAGGGCAGGCTAGCAGTTTACCCCAGGGCTGAGACAATGACTAAAATGGGGGGACCAAGGAATAATATTGAGCGTCAGTCACTTTTGTGTTTTTGAAGTTTAATTGCAGAAAAGTTAAAAAGGGGAAGGTTAGGGGTCCCCTTGATAATCCCAGAAGATTACAGAGAGGGAGGGGCGACCTAGGGAGAGAAAAGTCGCCTAGGTCATGGATCTCCAAACTAAGGCCCTCCAGCTGTTGCGGAACTACACGTCCCATGAGGCTTTGTAAAGCTCTGACTTTCACTGATATGACTAGGCATGATGGGAATTGTAGTTCCTGAACAACTGGAGGGCCATAGTTTGGAGATCTTTGGCCTAGGTGGACAGAAGACGGAAGAAGGAAGTGGGACAGGAAGTACCTGTAAAAAAACAGGTATCCATTCCACCCCCAAAAAAAGAAAATGATGTGCCAAATGTGGCATGTAAGGGGTGAGGAGTGCTTAAAGCAGAAGTTAAACTTTTGGGTGGAACTCTGCTTTAAAGAACACCAGTGTGTCATAAAACAACTGTGGTAACTATCAAATAGCTGGCAGCATAAGCTGTTATTAACCCCCCTAGCGGTAATCCCAAATCTGGCTCGGGTTAGGAATTTACTGAAAGAAGCGGTAACCCCGAGCCAGACTTGAGATCGCATCGCTGGATGCAGGGGAGGACACAGTGAGACTTACTTACCTTGTCCCCTGGATCCAGCGATGTCCTCCGCGCTGTGTGATCGAGCTGTCCTCCGCTCGATTCACAGTGCCGAATGCCGCCGAGCTCCGTTCCCTGCGGCGTTACGGCGCACGGGAGCGGAGAACGCGGCAAATTAAAAAAAGTAAAAGGACACAAAACACACACAGCACTGTAATCTTACAGATTATAGTGCTGTATTAAAAAATACACACCCTCTTTGTCCCTAGTGGTCTGTGCAGTGCCCTGCATGCACTTTTATATTATAAATACTGTTTTTTCTGCCTGGAATTTGGAGATTGTCCATAGCAACCAAAACGTGTCCCTTTTTCAGTGTTTTAGGATTTGATTACATTATTGAATAATTTTTATTATTCTTTATTATATTATAAACTTTATCATACCCGGGATGTCTGCTAGACTCTGGTTTGAACAGATTTAAGAGAGTTATTCCTAAGAATTGCAGGACTACAATATAAAACGCCAGATTTCCACGCAAAATAATTGTACCGCTTTCAGCACCTAATTCCAGACTGAATCATACCGCCAGGGAGGTTAAGGCTCGGAATATTTCTGTAAGCAGTGACCACTTACTATTGTAGAATCTGGCAACCCCGCTGACTCCTTGAGCAGAAAAAGAACTTTCCTGTTTTGTTACCCAACCAGACTGTCCAGAGCAGATAATGCAGAAGATTGTCCTATGTAGCTGATGAGAGCAGTAAACAGCTCTGACATTACCAGCACTATGCAGCCTGTCAGTCACAACACAGATACATGTTCTGTCTCCTGCTCCTGTTTTCAGCATATAGTACAGGATGTTTCTGACAGGCTGCAGCCATCCAGCTGAGATCATCCCTAGCTTCTTCTCCACAGGCTATGCTCATATTAACTCCAGCTCAGCTAACAGTTACTGAAAATAAAGTTTGTTTTTTTTCCCTATAAATAAACCTGCCAAAAAAAATATGGAAGATGCCACTAAGTAAAAGATGGGGGGGGGTAACTTTGGCCTGGGGACAAACACGGGCAATTAGGCTTTTCACTGTAGGGACTACAAAAAGGCATTGTTGATTTAATAAAGGCAAATGGACAGTTCACTTTGCAAGGGAATTATCTCCAGGGCTTATTGAATGAGGTGAAGCTCTGCTGACTTCCATCATTCAATCATGTGCAAGCATCAAATACTGTTTATTTTCTTTCCATGTCCTTGGTATTCTTTGCAAAGTTAAATTTCACCACATTTACTAAGCTCTGGGGAAACATTAATTAGCAAAGTGCACATTTCCTTTTAAAGTGAACAGCCTATTCGCCTTTAGTAAAATCAACTGTGCACTAAGTAGAGCTAGCGATAATGCCACATTGATAAGTAGGCATGTTGAAAGATGGATGTTATTAAGGGACATACAGTTATTTATTGACACAACTTCACATCTTCCAGAATCAGCTTCTCTTTATATCTCTCTTAGCGTTCAATCACATGACATCTCAGAACTGCAAAAAAAAGACATTGCTCAAAGATTTCCCTCTGCCAACAGTAGGTCTGAATAGGGAGCATGTATCTATATAATATTCAGCATGTTTCACTGACTGTTCTTTCCTGAATGATGTATGCACAGTGCAGTATCTCAACATTGGGCTATTAGCACTACATATCTTATTAGTACTGGCCCAGGAGACCAGTGCTGACCCCCCACAACCCCAGTCCTCCCCCGATTCCATTATTGACTTTTTTCTAAAAATGCTAGTTGCCTGGCTGTTATAATGGCCCTCTTGCTGTGAACATTTTCCCCCTGAAGTAGATACGGAAGTTCCTTGTATCGATGCGCATTGGGAGGGGACAGGACGGATGTTCAGCAGGTGACCTGTCAGGAAAGAATCCCATACCATCCCAATACCAATCCGGTATCTTCACATGCTGTTTGCCTGATGTAGAGTGGCACACTGACGCGCCTATACTATGTAAGTACCCCATAAGGGGGTTTTATGTGATTAATAAACTTTTAAAACGTTATTACACCATTCAGTCCTTTTTTACTCAACCAAGGTAGAGTGCTGACGGGTCCAGGAGTCTGGTTAAAACTCCAGAGGTAGTTCACAGGCGTGTATTGACTAAGCTTAAGTGCAAAGTCACACGCTCAGAGGTGAGCATTTAATACCTAGGGGGGAGCATCGGAGTGTGATCACTGCGGCTTGCTTTGGATTATCTACACAGCGGTTTCCAAATCGCATGGACTTTAGAAGCGCTTTTGAATTGAAATAATTGGATGACACATGCAGATAGAAGCGCTTTTTATTCATCTATATGTTTTAGTGGATTGAGTCCACTATAGGATTTTATAAACACCAGTGTTGGTCATCTTACTTTAAAAAAGTAATTAGTTAAGTTACAAATTACTTCTCCCAAAAAGTAATTGTGTTAGTAACTTGGTTACTACATTGGATACGTAATAAGTTACTCAGCAAAGTAACCGTGACTTTTTTTTTATATTCTATAGACAGGACTAGCGAAGGAAGGGAATGTCGCCGCCTCCATCAGCGAGATTGACACCTTGCTAGCCCGTTGCCTGGTATGGAATTAAAGGGGAACCCCTACACTAGAAAAAACGGCACGGGGGTCCCCCCAAAGTCCATAGCAGACCCTTATCCGCGCACGCAGCCCAGCCGGTCAGGAAAGGGGGTGGGAACGAGCGAGCGCTGCCCCCTCCTGAACCGTACCAGGCCGCATGCCCTCAACATGGGGGGTGCTTTAGGGAAGGGGGGGCCCTGCGGCTATGATGTACCACTTCCCACTCACCTGGGGAAAAAAGTGTTTATAAAAAAAGCACAACACAGGTTTTTAAAGTACATTGTACCCCATACTCATTCACATAGAGTAGGCCGGAATCTGGAGGACCCCTTATTAAAGGGGGCTCCCGGATTCTGATAAGCCCCCCGCGGACAGACCCCGACAACCAACAGCCAGGGTTGTCGGGAAGAGGCCCTTGTCCTCATCAACATGGGGACAAGGTACTTTAGGGGGGCCACAGGGCCCCCCTTCCCCAAAGCACCCCCCCATGTTGAGGGCAAGTGGCCTGGTATGGTTCAGGAGGGGGGGGGGGGCGCTCGCTCGTCCCCACCCCCTTTCCTGACCGGCCAGGCTGCGTGCTCGGATAAGGGTCTGCTATGGACTTTGTGGGGACCCCCATGCCGTTTTCTTCAGCGTAGGTGTTCCCCTTTAAATCCATACCAGACGACGGGGCTCGTGAGGTGTCAATCTCGCCGATGGAGGCAGCAACATTCACTTCCTTCGCTAGTCCTGTCTACCTGGTCCTGGGTGGTAGATGTAATCGCGGTAATGCCGCCAAAGTAATGGGAACGGCGTTAACCATGAGGGGAAGAGTAATCAGTTAGATTACTCGTTACCCTCAAAAGTAACTTTGTTAAGTAACTCAATTTATTTTAACTGAGTTACTTACATCACCAATGAACACTACATGATTTTATGAACACTATATGATTTTATGAACAGTAATTTTGATACAACCAATCACCATATGGATGCACGTTACAGCACTTCGTACTATTGTTAAATATGTATTTTCATTTATATGTTCATTTTTAAGTATTCGTAACTATTTGTTGCACGATTGTCACTTTTTACAGTCACTAGTTACTGGATGTATCACGGTGTGTGATTCACACGCATATTTGCACTTTGGTTATCACATATATATAATGTGAAGAGTATATTTGAAAGCGCAGCGTATATATTTATTTCTTTTGGCACAAGTATGTATATCATGAAAATTTGAATAAAGTCCTTTTTTGACAACTTGTTCTGGGTCAGCGACTCAAAGCATTGACAGTCAGGAAACTGGCAGGAGAATGGTAGCCTCTGCATTTTAATTGGGAAAGGTTGTCTTTACCATTGAACACCAGACACCAAAGGAATGACACAAAGCTAATTTACTTGAGGTAAGCGCAACAACCATTGCATGCGTAATTGTTTAAGGATGGTGTAACATTTAAGTGGAGGTAAAGGCTAAAATAAATCTGCTTAAAAATGTTGTGTCCCTCTCCTCATACCTATGCTGCATAACATTTGTAAAAGAGATCCGTGTAATTACCTTTTTCATCATTCAACTTTGATTCGGTCATGTGAAGCTGAGGTTCTGCTTTGTCAGGCGATGGGAGGGAGCAGTAACAGAAGGGAATGGGAGGCAATGGAAGCCAACAGGAGACATCAAAGATCTATGAATTCAGCTCCACTGTTGAGTGCTCCCTGAAGATCAGGTGGCTACACTGAAGTTAAAAAAAGATATATTATACTGAACTCTTTTACAAGAAGGAGACAATGTTTTTGAGCAGACTTATATTAGCAATTACATCCACTTTAATATCTCCACTGCCTTCCCTTTGGTGACCAGTCTCTTCTATTAGGTCATTATGTGTTGTTAGAACGGTCATGTAAGTAACCTCTTCATACCTCCAATGCAAGCTTGAGTGGCTACGTCCTAGATAGTCAAAGAAAATTCAGCAATTTTTATTATTAATCATTAGGTCAACAACTCAAAGTTTTAAAGTAAGATTGCAGGCGTGACAATCAAGAAACTAACATTTGTAAAGTAAGAAGACAGCAATTGCAGCCTTAATTTTTCTCCTAGGTACCCTGTATATTCGAGTACAGGCCGACCGAATATAAGCAGAGTCACCTAATTTTACCATAAAAAACTGGCAAAATGTATTGACTCGAGTATAAGCTTAGGGTGGGAAATACAGCAGCTACTGGATAAACAATGCCCATCTGCAGCCTCACTGTGCCCATTTGCAGCCTCACTGTGCCCATCCACAGCCTCACTGTGCCCATCTACAGCCTCACTGTGCCCATTTGCAGCCTCACTGTGTGTGCTCACCTGTATCATAAGTGCTCATCTGCAACCTCACTGGGCCCATCTGCAGCCTCATTGTGCCCATTTGCAGCCTCACTGTGCCCATCTGCAGCTGTACCTGTAATAACTAAAACAGCGGGTGTCTCCCACTGAGTCATGCAGTCTGCTCAGCGGCCGTCCATTGTAACAAAGCCCCACCTCCTCCTCATCCGTGATAGATGGAAAACTGATACAGTTTCCCAGCATTGTATCAGTGTTCCGTCTATCATGGACAAGGAGGAGGTGGGCCTTTGTTACAATGGATGGCCATCGAACAGACTGTATAACACAGTAGGAGACACAAGCTGTTTCAGAAATCACAGGTACAGCTGCAGATGGGCACCATCACTCGAGTATAAGCAGAGGGGGAGTTTTATAGTCTAAAAAATGTGCTGAAAAACTCGGCTTATACACGAGTATATACAGTAAGTTTCTAGGGAATTGATACCATTTATTTGATGAAAAAAAAGTGTCACTGGCACAAAACCAAAATAGATTAAAATGATCAAAATTGTGTAAACTAGTTGTGCTGCAACTAAAAATCACCACTAGGGTGAGAAAAATTTTAAAAAAAACTGTGTATAGTAGTTGCGCTCGCCCTGGTAATTTATACCCATACCCCCAAATGCTTACAATAAATAATAAACAGTGGTTTGTAAATCACATTACTCCTCAAATCCAATAAAGTGCATTAATCATCAAATCCAATAAACACAAATGAACATTTGACGTTTATGTGCTTATAATAGTCCATCAATTGTGCTCTTCTTATAATATATATTTATATATAATAATATTTATATAATATATATATATATATATATATATATATATATATATATATATATAATTAAAAATATATAAAATATATATATATATTTATATATAATATCCCCCGTGCTGTGCATCGAAAATGCTATCATGTGTTGTGATGTGCCACCACCTTCCAAAAAAGCCGCTTACCAAAAAGCAGAAATGTAAACGCCTGTATATGTATCTTAACACCCAGTTTGGTCTTGGTTCCATCAGGTACAGAGTGGTATCCCCAAATTTCTCCAATGTTATACTCATGTAAACAATAAAATGGCCATCATTGCGCAAACTCCTTAAATAAACCTTTTATTATAACAATTAAAAATTGCTCACTTACATGTAAATGTGTCTCAGACCAGCACTAAGTCTGTCCAGCATTCACAGTAATGGCATGCAATGGCCGCTCTGCATACAAGGAGCCGGCGTGCGGTCCAACCCTCGATCTGAGTGTAGCTAGTGGACAGGATACATACTCTCCTGGATGCATGCTTGAGCTAAGGGCAGATGGATTCCAGGAAGTAAATGCTACATAAATGATTTGCCCTTACTCAAGATGGCCACAGCCAGAAATGCTAGGGGGTGATTTTCAAAGTGATTTCTCAACAAATTAAAGCACCGGAACATGAATGAATAGGGGAGTTTGCTTTGGATATTAAAAATAAATTAAAGTGTATTTTTGATCTGTGGTGCTCCGATGCAGTGAAAATCTGCTTTAAGAGATCACTGTGAAGAGAAACAAAGAAGCACGCCCTCCACCTTGGCAAGCAAGAACTTTGGGATTGGAGTTGTGCTTTAGGCGGCCTATCATCATAGCCAATACATTGTATCACTTTTAAAGAATGAAGAAAAAAATTATATTACCTCAATCAGAAGTATACTTATACAAATCCAAAGCCAATGCACATTAAGGATAACTTCAAACACACATTTACAAAATGCAAAGTCAGCTGCACCAGCTGCAGACAATACTTCCCTACAGTTGTGCAGCTTTGTCTCTATATGTCCTAATGGAGAGCCCATCTATGTGCTTGTTCATCCTGGCGTCTGTATTTGGAGCCATAGATTGCATCAGGAAGACAATATGACATTTTAAAAAGTATAGTTATCTTTTAACGCCAGATAATAATATATTATGCGCATCAATGTTTGCCTGAGAGGAGCTTACAGTCTAATGTCCTTGTGACAGTCACACTAGCTAATATTATTATTATTAATTTAAATTGCTCTGAAAATCTTTGCTGCTCTCGCTATAAACATGAAACTTTTCATATCAGTCTCTGCTCCAAGCCAGCTTAAGCTATCCAATCTGCAGAGATTTGAGCTATATATGGATCGGAGGCCAGGGGCTTGCTGGACAAGAATAGTAGAGATGGAGTTACCTAAGGCTAGAGCAAGAGAAACAGATGACAGAAGCATTATGGAAGATCCAATGCCAGAAGCAAAAGTCATACTTCAAGAGACTGAGTAGTTAGACTACCAGACAATAAAACCATAAGGAGCAAATGTGGACATATGCAGGACATGGATCATGTACTGTATATACAATAAGTAAATATAAGTGATCCCCATTTACATATGTAAAAAAGCAATACATCGAAGCAAGGATTGTATGCTAATACACATTCACATGATTACTTACTAGAAGCTCATTATATTCACATACATATCTTGAAAAATGTTAGTATCCCCATGAGGTGACAAGTGTCTTAATTAAATTAGAGTCAATGATTTTTGTTTCCTTTTAGCCTGCCTTTTATTCTCAAAGCCATTTTTGAAGGCGAGTGAAAATTACATTTTAATTGGCGATCCCTGACATATATTAACACAAAAGCACTAAAATGCCTTACATATCCACATTTAATGTAAATAGATGATACTAAGCTACGTGCCAAAGAAAAATGAAATGCAGCAAACACTCAAATGAAACAACAAATGTCTCTAACAGCTTAATGATCATAGAAAGTGGCAGAATGGTTGCAACACTTTACAGATCAATACTTTCTGAATAAAGCTCCCAACAGACCTAAAAAGATCTAAATCTTTATTGTCTTTAGTGAGAATGACAGCATCCTGGACCAAAATCTATTTTTTTTTTTTGCTGTATCAAAGCTATGATAAATCACCTTTAACCCAACATAATTGATGAAGAAATATCTTAAGAAAATGCAAACACAAAAGACAAAACTGTCATAAAAATGTCTCTTAAGACATCTGGAGGATTGTAGAAGGGCATAGTAAGGGACACTGAAAAAAAAACAAAAAATGAAAATGCTTGCATGAAATCCAGGCAAGATATATTATCTCCATAGTAGTACTGTTTGGAAATGAAGAACAACTCTTGTTTCATTACGTCATCAAATTTTCCTTTTCCCAGGATGGCGTTTGGTCACATCACCTATTTAGCCCTTGTGCAGCGGTTAACTGCAGGGCCGGGACAAGGGGTGGGCAGGAGGGGTGGCTGCCCCTGGCGCAATGGTTTATTGCAGAGGTAGGGGACACCCTGACCCTAACCCTAAGGGAAAGGGGGGCGCAATTTGGCGTCTTTGCCCTGGGCGCTGGATGACCTTGTCCTGGCACTGGTTAACTGCCTACTGTAACAGTACCAGGTGCAAATAAGCCCCTTCGGCTACAAGCAACAAGGACTCTAGTACTGCGGCTAAGTATCAGTAGATATAATGTGTGTACTTGGGCAGCAATGGTTTGCCTTAACAAGGAAATAGAATCAGATCTTTTACTAGGTGTTCACAATATCTACATGGTAGTTGAGGGTGGGGAAGATCACAGCAGGTTCTAGCACCACAAATTCAGCACCTTTCACTCTAGGGTTGAAATAAAAAAGAAACAATATAAAGTGCATATTAGCAATACATGCCCATTCCACATGTCTTGTCCGTTTGAAAACACAAGTACAGAATTTCATCTGTTGATCTACCAAAACCCCATTGTGCTCCCACTTCCTGTTTGAGCTGAAAATACAGTGCCTCTTCTACCCAGCCCAGTTTTCTTCTGATGGACTACAGGGAACTATGGAATTTTGGCAGATCAACTGGTATTTTTCTGTACCAGCAGCACATCCTTTTACTTTTGCCCTGACATACACATTAATGAGACATCTTCCTGTCTAAGGCCATCTTAGATGGATGATAGCTTTGATTTGTGGGTGGGTTTAATTGCTAACAGACTGGCCACTGAATTCCAAGGTATATGTGGTCTACCCACAGATCTTGGCTTGCATGTGCACAAGGGTTCATTAATGCTCACTTAATATTCAGTCATCAAACACCCTGACAAGATGGCTTTCATTTCACAAGCAGCTAAGCAATAATTGCAGAGGTGATACTGGCCCCCATTGACTCCCCAGGGTGCAGTTTTTATGTACTTAGTCATGTACTTCAGTGGTACTCAACCTCAGTCCTTAAGTACCCCCAACAGGCCATGTATGCAGGTTTTCCTTTATCTTGCACAGGTGCTTTAAAGCAGAGTCAGTGGCTTAGTATTTTGGACAGACAGCTATTTTATCTAAGATAAATTCCCAAAACATGGCCTGCTGGGGGTACTTGAGGACTGTGGTTGAAAACCACTGGTGTACTTAGTCTACCCTTAGTTACCTTTGTGTCAGGGCTGGGCTCAGCCCTTCCTTCTCTGCGCTGGCCACTCAGCTGTCAACTAATTGCCAGATCCTATCTCTCCACAGCGACTCACCTGTTGATTATATCCTGCTCGTCAGTCCTGCCTACTTAAGCCGTCCAGTCCAAATAATCTCTGCCTTTGGCTTGGTCACATCTCTAGAGACGCTCTCCTGTGTTCCTGTTAAAGATTTGCTTGGCTGACATTACTTCTGTCTGCTTGATTTTGGCAGGAAGCTCACATGGCTCTCTCTGCCCATGCAGTGAACACAATACATGGGCCCAACCTACACATTGTCAGGGAAAGCTTTTTTCCCTACCTACATGCTCAGCTGTTAACCCTGGCAAATGCAGGGCTTACTGCCTTCCTCCCCACACTTAGCAAGTGAGTGGGTGGGTGGGGACAGATGAAGGCAGAGCAAGAAGGTTCAGTTCTTCTGCTCTCTATGCTGTGTCTGGCACAGACACGGCATAGAAAATGGAGCAGAATGTTGCTTTGTTAATTAGGAGCAGGATGCAGGATCTGCCCTATTTTCTTTGTTTAGAAGAGCAGCGCAGACTTAGCTGCTTTTTATTAATCTCCCCAATGTATACTGAGTGTTGATTCTAGTCCACGAGCACAGGAGTGGCAGTGCTATCCAACTAAAAGAGTGGTCGCATGTCTTAAATTATTTATGCTACTGCACACACAATTATAGAGATATGCAGCTTTGTTTTCCATGTAAAGGGGAATGTATAGTTTTTTTTAATAAATTTGTATGTTTAGATATTTTTAGTTTTAAAAAAACAAATACATATTGTATAGGAACATAATCTCCAGCCAGCACCTGGAGCTCCGGATTCCCTTTCACACTTTCACCAGCGCAGTCTCATCTGCAATCAGTTTACAGAGCTAAAAATCACTTAAATTTGAACTGCATACAAAACTGTACAAGTGACAGTAGTGACTCATCCCCTTCCCTCCCTGCCCTGTATAGTGATTCCATTACCGAGAGACAGTCTAAGAGAGAAGCCACTGCTGTGTTCTTTCTTTAGAAAACCATGCGTTACTGTTATTTGCGATACTAATATTTTTTATTTAAAAAAATATAATATAAATAATGAAAGAATAATAAATATCACTCTGAATACAAAAAAAAGGAATGGAATACATTGGATTTAAAACCCCTATGGTGTTCTGTAATGAGATTTGGACATACAAAATACATTTAAATACATACATTTTATAAACAGATTTCATCCCAAACTTCTGATTTCCAAGTTTTAATAATTTGGCTGTGGGAATTTGGTAATATCCATTTATTGCAGCCTAGTACTCTCAAGTCTAAAGCTACATAACTGTTTCTTTACACATAATTTGTTAATTAACATTCCCAGCCTGAGGTCCCCCTCTGGAAAAATGGTTATAAATGTTTCTCCTTTGAAATCCAGCAGCTGACGCTTTTCCCAGCTGCTGGATCTCAGTGCCGGCTGTTGCTGACCGCTCAGGACTTCATTGATGATAATCAACCAATCTGGCTTCATTGACAAAATAAGCCTTCAGCCACCAAATGAACACTGTCACCTTCAAGCTGCAGTGGGATCCATCTAATAGTGTAATCGCCTCATACAATTACATTATTAAAAATTATAATAAATGAGTTATATATTTGCAATCTTGTCAAACAACAATAAAAAATGAGCAGGATATTTATTAAAGCAGTAAACCAACTTAAAACCTTGCTTGTCCTTAAATAATATTATTGAGGAATGAAAAGCCAAATAATAGAGTTATGGTCCAATTAGCCAAGACATACTGTGGCTACTATATTTGGTGTGGGCATATAGACATCATTTTTGGTAGCAAAAAGGTTATTCTACCAGATAACCAGCCTATTATTCCTAACACTATACCTCTTTTTGCTGAGAGCATAGGGGATATTTGTTATTTGTATATTCAACTGCTGTATTCTAATCTAATTGTCCACTTTTTTTTACAGCATTAATATCTAATTAATCCAGATTTCTGCTAGAATGTTTTTCATTCTAGCACAGCCTCACATAATTGACGCCTAATTCTCCTTCTTCCCTGTGTAGCCTACAACACTTTTTGTCCTAGTAAAATCATTTTTATATGTGAAATGGAACATTATGTTGATCATTACTTACAGCGAGAACACATTTACGGCTTAGACAACGGAACATGAGAAAACATCAACAAACTAATCTTGTAATATATGGCTGCCCGCACAGTGCTGGCAATCTATTACTGAATGTTTCTGTAATACATCAAGATTCAAGACACTAAGCGTAAAACATAGTAATTAATTTTTAAGGCAGGGTAATTATGTTCCAGGTTATCAGAACAGTTCAGGCTGTTTGTTTATAAAACATATTGAAGTGCGTAAGGTTGCAAGCTGTAAAATTTGCACATGGGACTGTAACCTTGTACAATATAGGTGAGAAAGATTCCAATTGTATTCAGAAATGTATTTTTTTTTCCTGGAAACCATTGCTTCATTCTCTCCACTCTTTCTAATGCAGTCTATCCTGCACTGGATTTCTTTCTGATTGCTATTCTTACTTTTGACATTTTCTATTATATTATATTTACAGTTTTTTTTTTCCAGGTTAATTCCATCCATAATTAGATGAATGTCTATAGGATGAATCACCTTCAGAATTGTAATACCTCTAAGGGATTTTAGTGACAAAATGTTCACACTAGAATAATAAGCTCTTCGCCCACTGTTACCTTTACAAAGTCATGCAAGGAAGTGGTACTCCTATTACAGCGCTGTACTCGGTGTAAAATAATTTAGATAATCATGTGACCAGAATCAGACTTATTACTATTGCACGATGGCAAAAGATAGGATCTCAAAAACAGACATCTCAGTAAGATATACTTTAATGTATGATAGGTAACTCACGGGTCTCCAGCGTTTTTAGTGTGAGGGCCACATTGTGTAATTTACAATTGTTCTTGGCAGGGGTCAAGTCCTGGGGAAAAAAGTGTGGGAACTCCCACCCAAGATCCACTCGCCCACCAAAAAAAAAAAAAATGATACGCTCATATGCACGAACGCTTCAAAAGTGGCATTTTTCATCCAATTTTCAGATTGTGTGTATGAAGCTTAACTGTTAGTACATAAAAAAAAACAATCCTCAATAAACATAAATACGGTAATTCTCTGAATAATCAGCATTCATTCAATTGTGCTTCCATGCAAATGTGAACATCATGTTCTGATCTTTATTGGGGAATTTTATTTTGTATATAGAGAGTGTTTATGTGATGAGTTTACGCTTTTCATTGAACAGAGTTTGGATAACACAGGGTTAAACGGAAAGGTCATAAATGAACTGCACATTATCTGGACAGAATGCTTGGGGAGATAGTGATGTGTTCCTGCTTAGGAGATGTATGTTAGTTTTGGGGGCTGCAAACTCTGCAGGGCTCCAACACACACTCGCTGCTATTCCAACCTGTCACGATCGTCCTGGCGTTCCGGTCGCACACGGGAGACTTACCCGCAGAAGCCTGTCGTTGAGAACCCGTCGTTCCCCTTTGACGCGCGCTAAAGCGAACGGACGCACTCGCGTCGGCATGAACGAGCGCACGCGTGCACGTGGGGCACGAACGGGCGCGCGGCCACTCGCGGGGGCACGCTGACTCGTCGTGCGACCGTTTTGGCACCCTAAAGGCTTTTTAAGGTCATTGCTCCGTTCCCTTCTTGCTGTCCAGTCTACAGCGTGTTCGGAGATCCTGCTATTCAGTACCTGTACCTGTTACCTTGGTTCCTGTTACCCGGCTAGTTCTTGACCTCGATCCGTTGCTGCCTGCCTACGACTTCTTGCTTGTCTGACCACGTCTCTGCCTCATCCTCTTGTACTGCGTTTCCTGCTGACCCGGCCTGCACCCGACTCGGCTGTTCCTGCCAACCCGTTTTGATTTCCTGTGACTGCTGTCTCCGCTGACGATCGTCTGCCTGCCAGTCTACCCACTTGTGCCTGCCAACACCAGCCGATTACCATCAGCCCTACCTACTCGCTGTCAGTGTTCTGCTGCTTATCCGGACCTGCCTCTATCTGCCAGGCACTTGTGCCCTCTGAACTTTTGAATTCCTGTTACCACCTCCAGGGGTTCATTAGCCAGGGGATATGAGGGGCCGCTCCCTGCATTCCGGGCTCATCTACTAGGTACGTGACACAACCCTTCACATATTTCCACATAAACTTCTCTCCTGGCATTAAACTTTGCCAGGTATTATGCTCAGCTTACCACCCCAAACTGAATGTGAGTTAGGGACCTTAGATTGTAAGCTCCTTGAGGGTAGGGACTGATGTGAATGTACAATGTAAAGCGCTGAATAAATTGATGGCGCTATATAAGTAACATAAATAAATAAAAAATAAAATGAACTGATGTTACTCCCTCAGCTCACCTCTCTCCCTGCATGTCCTGTGAGCAGAATAGCTGTGCTCCTCCTCTGGGTTCTCTCATCATATGGCACTGAAGATAGAGGAGGGGGGATTCAGCGGGACAAACAGAGCAAGTATGCAGGAGACTGAGGGGGGGGATGAGGAGACAGAAAATCAGGAGGGGCCAGTGGGGAGGAGCGCATCACAGGAGGTCTGACTAAATACAATCTCTTAGCAGCAGGGACCTAATCTACCAGTCAGCTAGCTGTGATTGACAGGTAGATCGAAGAGGAAGCTGTCAGGGGGCCCCCTACTGGCAATGCCTGAATGGTCAGTCCACCCCTGGTGTGCGGCACTTACTATTGCGAGCTGTGTCGGCGGCTGCTGGTGTAGCACCTGCCACACAGCTCACATACTTCCAAGTTTTGCAGGACACGGCTGCTAACGGGAACTGAGTTCCTGTTGTGGAAAAAGTGCAGGAACTCCGTTCCCATGCATTCCTGCAGGACTGGAGCCCTGGTTCTTGGGCAGAGAAAAAATCAGCATGCGTGAACAAATCAAATAAAATGAATTAATGAGGTGGATACATGGAATCACATACCTGGAGATGACCTTGTGAACCTTTTTCTACGCCTATAGAAATACTGACATATTTCTGATATCACCTATATTGGAACCTTGGCTTGATGCTAAGGTGTACATCTGAGCTATCCCTACTAAGCTCCCCCTCTATATGGGCATAATGCTGTGCTGTCCCCCTAGTAATCGGATGGATACTTCCACATGCTTTTAATCTGTTGGCTGTTATTGATTGTATACTGAACAATACCATACATGTCTTTGTTCTACTAAAGAAAGGATATGATCCTGAAACATGTTGGGTGCTTCTGGTTGACTGGCCATTGTTGGACCATGCCTTGATGTCAGGTGATGTTGTTGAACATTGTTCACGTATACAATGTTTTGCTGTTTTACTACAATATCAGCCGTCAATTGTTCTTAAATACTTTGTTCAAAAAAAATTTGTATAGAGATTTACTTTTTAGCTGTTACTCATGAGATTTTGGTATCTATAGTCCCTTAAAGTTCTGGAGTGTGGTTTTTGTTTATTTATTTTTTTTGTTTCCTTACAGCAAGGTCTCCATCAGAGTCTCCATCAAAGTGTCCCTTACATCAGAGTCTCCTTATATAAGGCTCCCCATCAGATTACCTCCTTCCATGAAAATCCCCAACAGAGTTCCCTTTACATCAGGTTCCTCATCAGAGTTCCCTTTACATCAGGTTCCCCATCAGAGTTCCCTTTACATCAGGTTCCCCATCAGAGTCCCCTTTACATCAGGTTCCCCATCAGAGTCCCCTTTACATCAGGTTCCCCATCAGAGTCCCCTCTTACATCAGGAGGCCAAATGCAATTTTGCAGCAGGCTGTATTTGGCCCACAAGCCATAGTTTTGAGACTCCTGCTCTAACTAAACAAAACATATACTATATATTTTAATGACATGCCACTGTATATTCATTTAGAAGTCAGTTTATTTCATTTCTTTTTTCAGTTTGTCATTAAAAAGTGCTATTAGTTATCTGTAACATAACAATGCCACCAACCTTACAATGACATCTGTTTATTAGCACAGTTTGTGTTTATGAGTAATTCTGCACAAGTGTGAAGCACAGGGGGGACAACTTACAGCAACCAATCAAAATTCTCCTTTTAATGATTTCTTTTTTGTGTTACTGTGCTTTGCATATTACCTACAAAACTCTTTGAACTCTGTATACTGAATAGCCTATTACTCTAGCTAGATCCCTCAGTAACAATCTCCTTAAAAATGTAAAATAATATGATTGATTATCCACATCAGCATAAAAGATGCCAAGAATATATATATTTTTTTCACAATACTACTTATAATTAACATAATTTCTTTCAAAGTGATAATTTTGTCTGCAAATAGGTAAGACAAGTAAAAGATCTAGATGATTGCAATCAAAGCAGAATTTTAAGACAAACAAGTTGCATAAACAATACTTTTTAGATGGAATGTTTTTGCTCCTAGAATAAAGGTAAATGGTGATAAAGCTGTCATTTAAATAGCCACAGGGTTGGGAAGTCACATGTCATCCTATGAGTCTCCTTGAAAGACCCTCGAACAACACAGCTGTCAAACTTGCCGTGGTAGTCTGGCAAATAATAACCATGACATTGACATAGTACAACAGGTCATTTGAACAATAAAATCTAATATATACACAGTGATTAATTAGGGTTTGCTTACAGTGTCTTCTATAAATAAAAGATGGCCATAAAACTACTAAGCATTGTTACTCAATTTATTAGCTTGTTCAGCTCAAGCTAACTGAAATTACATTTAAGATACTGTGTGTGCTTAGACTTAATAAATACTGGACAATGAAAAGATCGGTTTATATATATCCATCTAAAGATTGGGTGCATTCTACTGGTAGACTCTACTCCCTAGGCAAAAATCAATGTTATTCCAGCACATAGGTATGAACAGGAAAACAGTCTTGGATGTCCCAACCATTTTTCAAGTTCAAGGAACTTAAATCGGTTGTAACCCTCTGGAAATAAATATGAACAGGGCATATTCCTCTATTGTGTGTACTTGTCTTGACCCAAAGCACCTAGTGTGATTTATATCTCCTCTGTCATTCCTCTGCTATCTGCATTACTCACTTCTAACAGGTCATGCCAACACCAGAGAATCTCAGGAGATAGCCACCCCCTCCAGCACACAGAATGTTTTTCTATAACACTGTGTAGAGGATGGTGTTTCTATTCCCTCCACTCAGATCTCAGATTACACTCTGCTCTCCTCTTTATGCTGTGCAGTGTGTGATGTCAGATCCATGCTTCCTGCTCGCTGGAGCTGAGAAATAGCCTTTGATCTGTGTGTTTTAGAAGGCTGATCAGAAGGCACGGCTACAGGTACATGGGTACAACTTATGTAGGAGGAATTGATTAATCTCTGTGTGTCACCTCAGGCTTCATGTACACTAGCAGCTCCTAAAATTGAGTTTAGGAGCCTTTGGTGTTTTTTGACAAAGCTACTAAACTAAATTTCATGTCAATGTACACATAGGCTTTTACCAGAGATTATGAGCTGCTGCGTTTAGGTGGGCTTCAACCTCCCTCAACCTCCCTCTCCTGAATGCAGAAGAATCTCATTCAGGATAGGAACATTTTGACCGCCGGCCATGGGAAAACACAAACTGTGGCAAAATCAGTAGAATTAGTTTGCACCGTTTTGCTTTCACCCGCTGCCGGGGTCAAAAGTAGGCAGTGTGTACATGAAGCCTATGGCTTGTCAGTTCAGTGGGTACATGTAAGGGTTTACATCCACTTTAAGAGAGTGTAACACTTTGTGGTATATATATATATATATATATATATATATATATATACACACACATACATATACCTACACACATATACCCACACACACACAGTATATACACGCAAACTCCTAAAACCAAGAGAACAATGGTCCACTAGCCAAACATCCCTGTCTGTTTGAACAGCATGCGATTTTGAATAAATAGTCTGGTTATTTATGGAAAGGGTATTTCAAGTACATAACCTTTCAGCTATTATGTGAATTCTCATTTTCCATTACCATATAGCACTAACGCTTACATGAGGTACTGGCATTAATCGAGCCTGAAAAGATAATGCTAACTAATTTAATCTAACCCTCATCCTAAATTTTGCGCTAATGCTAACCAAAAAACCTTACCTGTAGCCTTAACCTTCATCACACATCCTGTCTCAACAACCATAACCCTATTGCTGTTTTATTTTTGCTATGAGATTCATGTTACTGCACCTTCAACTCACTGTCATATTAATAAATAAATAATATACCATTAATTTTGCTTAATCTCTAAGCTGAGTTCTGCCAAATTTCTGTCACAGTCCTTTAGAAGTGCCATATATATCATTGGATATGAGTATCAGAACACAAATCCCAATGTCAGCCAAGTACTAAAACTCGCTAGTTACCTCCTAACTCAGCTAGTTGTTACTCCACAGAGCAAGCTCAGGCTGGGGGCAGTATGTACTTCAGAATTAGATATTTAAAGAGTACCTGTGACCTCTGTAAGCATCTTCAGTTTACTTCTAATGTGCCTCGGGAACCCGGAACCTCAGGAACTAGTCAGTCTGTGGTGCAATTTCTAACCTGAGCTTGCATCATCATTCTCCCTCCCACAGAACATGCCTTCCTATTGGCCATCATTTATAATTGGCCAATGGTGAGACAGAGGCAGCAGATGGTGCCATGGCACAATAATGCATATCCTGTCTGGAATTTGCATAATAGATGTACACTTTCCACATTCACTAAGCTCTGGGAAAAATATCCTTGCACAGTGCAACTTCCCTTGTAAAGTAAACAGCATCCCCGATTTTAGTAAATCAACTCCATATTGTGCAAGCTACTAGACAAGTGGAATGTATACATTTTTTTTTTTATATATATATAAAGGTTTTTAAACCACTATGTATGTACTATACGAGATGCAGATTATATCTTGCCAAAGTATGTTTAGTATATCCACGCTAGGAAAAAAATAAATAAAAAAGGCAGACAATTCCACCAGTTACAATGATTACTAACTCTGGTACACAGAAACTAATATCTTGCTGCTGTGTTTATTTATTACAATTATTTATATACAGCCATGAATTTACACAGTGCTTTACATACTGTAATTCACACCAGTCCTCGCTCTCACGCAACTTACAATCTACAGTCCCTATCTCACATACACATATTAGAGTCAATTTAGACAGTGGCCAATTAACCTATCAGCCTGTCTTTGGAGTATGGGAGGAAACTGGAGTACCTGGAGGAAACCAATGCAAGCACAGAGAGAACCTGCAAACTCCCTGCAGATAGTGCCCTGACCAGAATTTGAAATGGGGACCCTAGTACTGGGTTGCTAACCACTCAGTCTGGTTCACACTGCTGGTCAACCTTACCCACCATCTTTTTTTAATCTCTAGGCAGAATAGGAAGTAGGGTTAAATCTATTGAATGCAGTTACATCCAACAGGGATTCTAAACTGCTCTATTTAAAACTAGCAAAAGAAAAAAAAAGCCTGGGTGGACATGCATGTAAAAAACCCCCCAAAAAACAGCAATAGCTTCTATTTACTTGCGCTACTGACAATCAACACCTGCTTTAGTAGAGAATGCCCTATGCTCACGCCCAGTGGTCAGATCTAATGAAGACCACCTCTTCATATTAGTAAAGAATGGTTTATTTTATGGTCTTCATAGATGTCCCTTGTCACCTTTACTGAGGTTAACTGCATGAAAAGTAAACTCCATCCACTACATTTTCAGTATTTTTTTAGAGCACCATAAGTTTGGGTCATCTGAGAACTTTTTTAAATCTTTGGAAGACCCAGAAGTGAAATATTCCTACATTCAGACAACTTATTCACATATACCCAAAGAGATATTGGAAGGGACTATTTAAAAAACAGTGGTGGGCTGGGGAGTGTTACATTTAGCAGAGTCTACGCCCCTTTCATGCAAACTAAAAGCACTTTTTAGTGAGAAATTGCTAAAATCATTTGCTAATTCGGACTAATAGGCCTAATTTCTCAGCACAATAAAGGGATTGGCCTTCATTGCAGAGATGAAACAAATCCTATATAAGTTGTACCTGTACCTGTACCTGTCTATTTGCTGTCTTCTCTTGTCTACAACCGTTCAAAGTGCTGAATTTTGAAGCTTGTCTGATGCTCCGTACACACGATCGGACTTTCCGACAACAAAACCGTGGATTTTTGTTTTGAAGGATGTTGGCTCCAACTTCTCTTGCATACACACGGTCACACAAATGTTGGCCAACAATTACGAATGTAGTGACGTACAAGATGTACGTGATGTCTCCATTACAAACGCTAGTTATATCTCCGGCTCGTACTTGATTCCGAGCATGCGTGGACTTTTGTCTGACAGACTTGTGTACACACACGATCGGAAAGTCAGACAACAAACATTTGTTGGCAAAAAATTTGAGAACCTGCTAGCCAACATTTGTTGGCGGAAACTCTGCCAACAAATGTTCGATGAAGCACACGCAGTTGGACTTTCCGCCAACAAGCTCACATCCAACATTTGTTGTCGCAAAACCCGATCGGGTAAACTCCGCCAAAAAATGTTCGATGAAGCACGCGCAGTTGGACTTTCCGCCAACAAGCTCACATCCAACATTTGTTGTCGCAAAACCCGATCGTGTGTACGGGGCATTCAAGTTCAGAAAAAAGGGAAAGTACAGCTGAAGTTACACTCTGCAGAGCTTGGTGAGTTCTGAGAGCTGACTGGAGGGACAAACCCCCTCCACACAGCATGCAGAAACAGAGGCATGTACACACTATAGAGAGATATGTTTTGTTCAAATTTCATGTCTGAGGTTTACAACCACTTTTATATAAGTAGGACCTTACAGTCATCTTTATTGGTCAGTTAGTAGAAAGAAGGTTATAGCTTGAGGCAGTCTGTGCTGACCATGGCTACCAATCAGATTGGCTTCAAGTTCTCTTATTTCACTTGCAGAAGAAACCTTATTGTTATGGACAATGCAACCTGCCTGGGACAATCATTTATTTTATAAAGAGTGTCCAGGTAAAAGAATCATTGGGCTGAAAACACTAAGCAATACAATCATTGTTTGCCAGAACAATTGCTATTTTCAGCATGGACAGCCAATGAGAGCTGAAAATAATAGTTGCGTGGCTGAAAATAGTGATTGTTATAGAAAATAACATATACATATTTTAGAGCTTTGTGGAATAGGCCTATTGTGTATTTTTTCAAATGTTTTCTATAAAAGCTGAACTTCAGGCAGATTTAAATTCAAGCAGTGTAGGTGTCTGAATTTGACTTGGTTTTAACACTTCTGTAGACCAGTCTGTACAGCAGAGCGCAGAGAAGTGGGAAAACGTTGTATAAGAAGCCAGGCAAATATGCTGCCACGCTGATATGAGTGAGCAAAGTAACAAGGAGATGAGCTCATCATTGCGCGGGCATAAAAACACAGCTGCATTTTAGGGCCCCCGCACCCCTTTAAGCTGCAAAGGCAGCAGACAGGAGTGTATTTGTCCTCAGCAAAAACTCCAGCTCCTGACACATTCTGCAGGCTGTACTGCCACCAAGAGTGACTCTTTCAAGCAAATGGGAAAGCGCAGAAGACACACCACAACCACATGCCATGCAATGTTGGTGCACCAATGATGGGGTTTAAGTAGGCAGTGAGGAGGCATCACATTGCCTCCTCACTGTCCGTCAAACATCTCTGAACAGTGATATGAATGCAGATTGCTTCAGAGGGGTATCAGTTTAGAAGTCTAAACTTAGCTTTAATACTTACATCTGCAATGGTCAGCAAGGCTGAGCTTCACCACCTTCATAAAATGTGGCAGTTGAAGAATTTTCAACATTCAGGACTTCCAGGTAGATTGGATGCTCGGTCCTCTGCTGTGATTTCCCCTGCCAACCCTCCTATAGGGAGGTAGGTAGCCTGGCAGATGGACCTACAGCACATAGGAATGATGCAGGCATCCAACACACCTGGCAGTACAGATCACCAGACAGAGCGGTGTTAAAAGTTATCTTTTGCAGGGAATTTGTTTACATTTTCTTTTTCATGCAACAGCGTTGTTTTAAAATGCGTATAAATCCTAATGATGAACTTCTTTTATCTGCCTTCTTTTAGGCTGTTAAATATTATGTGCATCGTTTTTCTTATATCTGTTTGCTAAGTGCAAAAAAAAGAAAGATGCCAGTTGATCCTGCCAAAAATCCAGTGCTGTCCAATGCTGTTTGAACTCTTCGAAAGAGCCTTAAGCAGTTATCAGCCCTGATCAGTTCACCTCTGTGGTCTACAAAATACCTCACTCCAAAGTTTTGGGGATGAGGTGGCGGGGGGGGGGGGGGGGGGGTCTGTAATGCTAGCACGCCTTTTTTTTGTTTTTTTAAGGGTAACAACACTGTTTTTACAGTGAGTGAGCGTTGTCACCCTAGCACAGGGAATGTGTATATATATATTATGCCTAGAACAGGAAATGTGTATATTTATATATATATATATATATATATATATATATATATATATATATATGATGGAAAACGTTCTCCAATGCAAAAAAGTATTTATATCAAGGCATAAAATTGTTACATGCTCATATATATATATATATATATATATATATATACACACACACACACACACACACATATACATACACACGCTAACACACACATACATATATAATCATTTTTTTATTTTTATTTTTTTTATTTTTTTTAGATTGAACTGCTACTGGATAACGTGAAGGCGGATTTAATTATAGCTCTTTGCAATCTCTAAAGTATAGTTATATATGTTCTTTTAGTGGTTCTTGAAGAACAGTTCATGAAAACTTCAGAAGACAAAGGGGGCTTTAGTGAATTGCAACCAATTAAAATCTTTTTTTACTTTTCCCAATGCAGGTTAAAGCAGTAAAAATAAAACCTATTACTTTAAATGGGCAGTTGCTCTACTTTCTCTCCTGCTTTGGTTTTCATAAATCAGTCCATCGGAGTCAGAAAACCGGCTGGTTTTTCCTTCAAATGCCACTAAAATGAACTAATTGGATGCAGCTAACAATCCATCTGCCTGACATATTATCAGCATTGGCAAGGTTGTGAAAAAAATTACATACATGTCTTGGAATTTATTAGCCCACAAATGCTAGCCTTACTTTTAATTTAGATAGAAAATGGTCAGCCTGTACCAAACCGGTTCGTTTTTCTATCACATTGCTTGTTTCTTTGGAATTGACCACAAGGGAAAAATCTGTCTGCCAGCTTAAATGTGTCCATATTAAACGGAACATTTGAACTCAACTTTGCAGCTTCTCCAGCTTTCTAACACTTTAGTTGAAAGGCAGCACAGAATAATATCAGTAGGTTTCATATTGATTGAAACTCAAGGCATTTCTGGAATCTCCAAAGGCAGGGAAACTTTGTACATTTACAATTATAATAACTGCCAAAAATAGCAATGGCATGCAGTAAAAAATAAACCCAACTGAAAAAAAAAAAAAAAAAAGATGAACTAGATGTGTTAACTAGTGTTATCCAGATAATGATTTGACTGATTAAATAATTAGAGGAAGTTCATTAGTACCCATTATTTGTATTCAGATTGTATTGGCATTATGCATATTACAGAAAAGCAGCACAATACTTTCATTAACTCCATTATGTGCCAACGGAAAGCGATAGAATGAGTCAAACATTCGATAAGAATAGTAGTTATATGCTATAGACATGCACTTAATGGACTCTGTATACATTCTGCTCCAAAATCAAAGATATTACATTTTGTTCATACTATCTTGGTTTGGAAATAGATTTATGTAGGTCATATGAAATAGATCTAAGTAGGTCATGGCATTTACCATTCTGCCAACCTGCCCACTTTAATAAATCAATCTGCTGTTTGACAAGATGTCTACTGGGAAACAGTGATATCAATGACGACCCTGATTGTTCTGAGTACTGATCACTAGAGGGGATTACTTAAATGGCATCAGTGAATGTCCCAGGATTATGATGGGCCATTGAATGACTCATAAACCGACAAAGGCTCCAAAACCTGTTTCCGTTCCAATTTAAATAGGTTTTGGAAAGGAATAATGCAAGAGTAACATAAAAACGCAATGTTGAAACTGTCTTAGATGATGCCCCCCACTCCTTCAATGGCTCAAGCAGATAGTCAGATTCTGTACAACTAAATATTTTATGCCTGCCAGTATTGTCATCTTCTAAATGTCTCTGACTTTAAAATTGCAGCTCATTTCAATTACTGGCTTCAGGCCCACAGCAACCTTGTCTACACATAATGAGCACTAAAAGGTAGCTGTACAGTAGAGAGTCATGTAAGAAGAGGCTGCAACCTCACACAGAAGCCTTGATATTAGCTATTATAAAGTTGATATAAATATTTTAAAGACACACACTAAAGTAGCTATGTACTCATGAGTATATCATTAAATATTTGAATTTGACTTTCTATTAGCTACTTGCAATTCTCTGTACAGCAGCACTCAGATTGTGAGAGTGAAAAACAGCACCAATGAGCCAATCAGTTGTGCTGCAGTATAAGCAGTATGCTGACTGGAGGAGAAAGCATAGTAATAAAGGGATGAGTTTAGAAGTGTGCTGCTTTTCCTTTTAGAAGTCATACACAGGGGGCTATGCTGTGTGATAAAGCCTTAAGCCGCGTACACACGGGCGGACTGTATGGCCAACTTAGTCCGTCAGACAATCCGACGGACAGTCCGTCCTACTTTCGAATGAACGGACTTGACCACACACGGATGAACAACAGTCCGTCGAAAGCTTGCGCGATGACGTGTACAGCACGTACGACGGGACTAGAAATAGGAAGTCCAATACACAGCAATGCAACCTTTCGCCGTGTAAATCCTTTCTGAGCATGCGCCATACTTAGTCCGTCGAACTAGCCTACTCACGAGCGGATTGTCCGCTGAAACCAAAGTTGGACGGACAATATTACGGAAATTCTGAAATACTTAGTCCGCCAGACTGCACGCTGAAAAAGTCTGCTGAAGCCCACACACGAGCGGACTGTCCGCTGAAATGTGTTTCGAAGGACTAAGTTGGCCAGACAGTCCGCCCGTGTGTACGCGGCTTAAGAAATCTCAGGAAAGGACAGGCACACACACAAATCTGTTGGCAGGAAAACATCTCCCTTATATGTATTTTACCTGTTTGCCTGGTGCTAAGCTTTATTTGCATTCTTTTATTTAACCACTTCCCACCCGGCCAATGCACATATACGGCCGGGTGGGAGCCGCCTACTCCTGATATGACGTTCAGGAACGTCATTCAGGAGTAGCGGGATCGCGCGCGCGCGCGCCCGCGCAGCGGCGCGATCCCGATGCGCCCGTGTCACCCGGACACGGCGCATCTCAGATCGGCAGGAGGGCTCTGTGATTGGCCCTCCTGATCACATGACGGCCGTGTCCAATCACGGCCGTCATGTGATGTAAACAAACAGCCGGTTGCTAGGCAATCGGCTCCTCCTCTCCTCACACAGAAGTCATCGCTGTGGAGAGGAGAGCAGATCGCTGCAGCCGGCTGCTGATCAGTGAGTATGAGCTGCTTTTTACAGCTTTTTACTCACTGATCACCAGTCTAGTGTACACAGTAAACACACCACACAGTAAACACATCACACAGTATAAACACAATGTCCCCACACATGTCCCCAAAACATACATGTCCCCAAATAATAAAAACACATGTCCCTAATAATAAAAACATGTCCCCCACATATGTCCCACTAAAATCACATGTCCCAATGATTATCTGCACACATATGTACATGATCACCTGCACACATATGTACATGATCATTTGCGTACATATGTCCGTGATCACACAAACCAATTATTATACACTTAACGGATTTTTTTTTACCAAAAACATGTAGCAGAATACATTTTGGCTTAAATTTATGACAAAATTTGATTTTATTGGATTTTTATTGAAGTAGAAAAAAGAAAATATTGTTTTTTTTTTCCAAATTTCCGCTTTTTTGCGCTTATATCGCAAAAAATAAAAAACGGAGTCGTGAATAAATACCACCAAAATAAAGCTCTATTTGTGCGAACAAAATGATAAAAATTTCATTTGGGTACAGTGTAGTATGACCGCGCAATTGTCACTGAAAGCGCTAGAGCGCTGAAAGCTGAAAATTGGGCTGGGAAGGAAGGGGGCGAAAGTGCCCTGTATTGAAGTGGTTAAGAAATATGGATTATTACACCACAAAGAAAAAATATATGGCACTCAGCAGCATAAAATATAAGGACTATGGATTTAGGTATATTGAGTGGACCTTATAACTTTAGCACAGTTGCATAGTTTGCAGTTATTTATTGACAGCAACAATTAGTTGTAGGTTAAGCACTACTTTAACACCAATTAATCAAATCAGCATGCAGCTATCTATATGGAGCACATACAGAAGCACAGACACATTCCCACTTTACATGTACCAATTAACAACTAAGGAGTTGTAATACTAATTTAAAAAGTAGGACTTTAGAAAAATAACTGATACACCATCGTTTCTCATAACCTTATTATTTCCACAGCTAGTCTGTGGAACCTATTCAGTTATAAAAATAATATTAATATATTTAATTTAACAATGTAACACAATAGCATAGTAAATCAGGCTTAACTAATTGCCAAGGTCCCTTAGCTCCAACCTGTGAAAATGAAATTATTATTTTAATACAGCTGATCAGAAAATAGGGTAAAATCAAACTTCATTAAGCCAGCTGGCAAATTAGATAAGGAAAGAAATTACTTCTTGACCCCCTCAGTGGCAGTCAGATTAATTCCCTGCATTAATTAATCCACTGATGAGTCCTATTAATTACATCTGGAGTTGCCACTTCTAGTAAGAAAGGCACCCAATCCATGTGTACATTCACCTATATTGTATATCATCAACACCTCCTTCAGTAGAGAATTCAAATATCTAGGTAGTGAAGACCCCCCATGTACGCTGGAGACGAATGGTTTCTTTTCATATCTAAATGGATGCCATCTGTGCAGGTGCACAACTTATGCCACAGTTCTTTAATTAGCTTGATGTTGCCTAGATATCTCTCTCTCTCTCTCTCTCTCTCTATATATATATATATGGATATAGATAGATAGAGTTCTTTAATTCGCTTGATGTTGCCTAGATATCTCTCTCTCTCTCTCTCTCTCTCTCTCTCTCTCTCTCTCTCTCTCTCTCTCTCTCTCTCTCTCTCTCTCTATATATATATATATATATATATATATATATATATATATATATAGAGAGAGAGAGAGAGAGATAGATGTGTATACACACACACACACACACACACACACACATACACACACAGTACATAAACAGCAGCAAGGCGCAGTTTCCCATGGCAACCAATCACAGGTCGGGGTTTTTTTATGAATGGAGCTACACTTGACCAGTTAAAGCTAAATGATAGAGTGATATGACATATTGCACAGTTCGAATTATAATAAACTCACAATGTAAGAAAGCAGAAACCTAGGGATAAGGAAAAACACATTCATCATAGAAAGATACTGTGAGCAATTAGAGCAATGTGTCAGAGCAGGTGATGCTAGCTGCTGGCTTGTTAAAGAGAAGTGTGTCCAACTGATATTGGAGCTGTCCATGGTGCTGAAACCAGAGGCCAGCATATATACTAGCAGGTGTTATATAGTAGAGAACATAATAGGGAAGGCAGTGCTTCATACTAAATGGGAGGGGGGGGGGGGGGGGGTGTATTAGCATTTTGATGTCATTAAAATCCATTCTTAAAAAAAAGGACTTTATGAAACCGAATCAATAGAAACAGGTTAATAGGAGCCTTGCTGGAAAAGGTGATCATATGTAAGGTTGAACAATGCTAATACATCATTAAAAAACAAAGATGTTGCCCAGGAGCTCATTACCAGCCAGGAGATATAACCAAAATCTTTTATTGCTGTCTCACCCAGGTTCAAACCTTAGCCTGTGGTGACAACTTATTACTGCTGAGCAGACACACGCATGCATGCACAATCACTGTATTATTCAAAACAAAGATCCTGCATTCTATGAAAAACAATGAGAAACAACATTTTACTGTTCTGGGGACACAAATCTGGCATGTGATTAGACTACACATTGACTTTGTTTTGACTATGCCTGACAAAGGCTTGTGAAGCAGAATAATATATAATATCTATTTTTTATATAACACACACACACACACACATATATATACACACACACACTGTATATATTTTTTCCAGTATTTACACACACGTTTATATATATATATATATATATATATATATATATATATACACACACACACACACACACACACATACATACACACGAATATTATTTTACAAACCCAAAGCTTATATTTAAAGGAGCAGACATCCCAACAATTATTTTTCGTTTCTAGGTAAAGTGTGGTTAGCTAAGTGGCTTGTCCTTTTTTTATGTTTCTTGGAAACTCCATTAATAGGATTTCTGTTTCATAACTTTGGCTGTCTCCCTCTAAGGGTCACCATACACACTACAACTTTGGATATACCAAAACTATGCAATGTGAGGACCTTCCTAATCTATCCAATCGATGTGTGTTCATTCAGGCACTGTTGCATATGCACTACATAGTTAAAGTCTTTGTAAACCTTTTTTTTTTATATAAAAATAACAAACATGCCTATACTTACCTGCTCTGTGTAATGGTTTTGCACAGAGCTGCCCCGATCCTTTTCTTCTGGGGTACCCCGCCGGCATTCCAGGTCCCTCCTCTTCATCAGGTGACTCCATGGAAAGTCGCATGTCACGGGATTTGGTTTACAACAGTGGGAGCCAATGGCTCCTGCTCAGGGGTGGCCCGTCCATTAAGGGTGCATGAGCTGCCTCCTCTATCCATGCATCGGACCCCTTACTGGACACCGGGCGCATGGAATCCAATGCGGGGTGGGTGTTTTTTTGAAGCACTGATTAGAGCCAGAGGTGCTAATAGGATTCAAAATAGGGTGGGCTTGGGGTGCAAAGCATTATGCCCTGCGCCCACCCAGGTGTGTTACAACAGCAAATTAATATTTACTATTAAAACACTGATCCTTCTCCCGGCCAATCAGGGAGCGGGTTTTGACACCCATCACCTCAATTGTCTGAAAGGACAGGTGGTCCTATTGATATACCCTAGGAGGAAGGGTGGAGCCACACGCTGGAAGCCACCATGGAGCATAGGACACAGAGCCACCACCTGCCTAGATGAGGTAAGTGCCGGACCAAACAGCAAAACAGCAGGGGGGGTCTGTTTGCCCCCCCAAAGAAAAACACCAGCCACCACTGCTCTTATCAATCTGCCCAATGAGGAGAGAGACAGTGGCTAACACTCATGCATATCGCTGGATTGGATCAGGCTCAGGTAAGAAAAGGGAGGGTCTGCGTGGGAGCTGCAGGCTGCAGCACAGGTTTTTCACCTTAATGAATAGATTAAGGTATGAATAGAATGTATTAAAGTGGCGTTCCACCCCCCCCCCCCCCCCCCCCAAAAAAAAGATTAATGTGCTTAAAAAAAAAAAATTGGAAATTTTTTTTTTTTTTACTCACCGCTAAATGCCTGTTGCTAGGGGGTCCCTTGTAGTCTGCCTCCTTCGGCAACTGGGCTCCTGACGTCACTTCCCTCGGTGCAGGAAAGTAGATTGCCTCTCCCCCTCCCTCTTATCAATCATCTGGGACACGTGACAGGCCCCAGATGATTGCGCGTCCAGTGACTGCACACGGCGCGGCTCACGCATGCGCAGTGGGTGCCCGGCTGTGGTATCATGCTCACAGACAAAATGCCAGTGCCACCGAGCGGAGGGGGAAGACAAGCGGGGCTTCGATCCCCTGCATCGCTGGACCCTGGGACAGGTAAGTGTCCGATTATTAAAAGTCAGCAGCTGTAGTATTTGTAGCTGCTGACTTTTCTTTTTTTTTTTTAAAGCGGAACACCGCTTTAAGGTGAAAAACCTTAAGGCTTTACAACCACTTTAATGATAGATCTAAAGAAGATTATACAATCAGATTGAATAGTGTATGGTCACCCTAAAACTCTAACTTTTTCTGCTACAACAAGCATGTTCCTATTCCTAAAATTGAATTCCCAACACTATGAATTCAAAATGTTAAAAGCAGTATAGAATGATTTTATGAAAACTGCAGTCTTGGGGGTCCTGTGTTCTAGAGACATAAGAAACAATGAGATATTTTACCTCTCCCGCACCTAACCCTCAATTTAAATGTCAGTTTTGGGTGGCCTCATATTTCAACAATATTGCAATATGTTTTGCCCATATTGGGTGATGTCATTACTAAATTTTTATGGGCCTTCTGTAATAAAACACATGTGAGTAAAAAGGTGATTAATAAACAATACTGATACTTTATTAAGAATTATACAACAGCTTAGGCTATCCAGTTTATCTAATTGAAGCTAGGGTGTTTCCTTGGGATCTTTCGCCATCTGGTGGCCATCTGAACGAATTACTCTTCTTTTATCTCGTGCTCGCCTTTGTGTTTGATATGCAGCATTTAACAGACGCCAAGCGGAACGTAATAAATAAGATAATAAGCGGAAAATCAAGGCTTCCTTTCTAAATCTACAACACCTGGAAGAGTGGTGATACCCGAACCCTGGCACTGTGTGATGACGAGTCCACGTCTTCTTCTCCAACCTTATGCCTTCCTCCCAGATATCATTAAATGTTACTTCCAGCTGGATTCATTGTTGTCACACCTGTCAGAGGCAGAGTTTAATGATGTATTCTGGTGCTAATAGGAGCCCCGGGGAGTTGGGACATACTCTCCTGAGCCACAGGTTCAGTGTCACTGGACTGCTATGTGACAGATAGCAAGAGACAGTCTGGGCTACTCTCCATGTTCAATTGTGACACCTAGAAACCACAAGAGACACATATACCTACCTGTGTGTGTGTGTATGTCACATGACCCAGCACTAAGGATGGCCAATCTACGATTACATTGGATTTATAGCTCTATTTCATATATAGTATACATCCTCACTCTGTACAATGCAACAGTATAGGTTGGAGCTATAAATAGATAGATACTGTATGTTAGAGATACAGATGGAACATTAGATAGATAGATAGATAGATAGATAGATAGATAGATAGATAGATAGATAGATAGATAGATAGATAGATAGATAGATAGATAGATAGCTCTCTATCTATTTCGCTCCAACAAACACTGCTGCATTGTGCAAAGTGAATATATATATATATATATATATATATATATATATATATATATATATATATATATATATATATATATATATATATATATATATATATATATATATATATGCTATTGCATAGATACAGGTGTGTACATACACAAGGTATATTATCTATCTATCTAATATATCTTGTATATGTACACACTTGTATCAATGCAATAGCTTATATATATATAAATATATTGACTTTGCACAATGCAACAGTGTTTGTTGGAGTGAAGTAGATAGATAGATAGATAGATAGATAGATAGATAGATAGATAGATAGATAGATAGATAGATAGATAGATAGATAGATAGATAGATATAGAGAGAGCAATATACAGATGACATACCAGGTGCATGTGCACCACCACCTGTACTTATGGTAGAGCTCTTATACTTCCTCACTTTGCATAGTGCTACACTGTATGTTAGAGCTATGGGTGGAAAGGATAGATAGATAGATAGATAGATAGATAGATAGATAGATAGATAGATAGATAGATAGATAGATAGATAGATAGATAGATAGATAGATAGATAGATAGATAGATAGATAATATACCAGGTGTATGTACATCACCTGTACCTATGGTGTTGCTCCTATACATCCTCACTTTGCACATTGTATAATGTATGGCCAGCCACAGTGTAGCATTTTTATTGTACAATTTTATTTTAGATTTACCAAAACCATATAATATGAGGTCAGACCTAAACACTTTCAATTTGCATGCAATCAGACAGGCCCCTGCACTACATAATTAAGGTAATCCTAAAGGAAACTGAATAAGAAAATTGTATAATGTATGGCCAGCTTTAGAGATACAGATAGAAAGATAGATAGATAGATAGATAGATAGATAGATAGATAGATAGATAGATAGATAGATAGATAGATAGATAGATAATATACCATGTGTATGTACACACCTGTATCTATGCTATCGCTTCTATAGATATTTACTTTGCACAACGCAACAGTGTTTGTTGGAGTGAAATAGATAGATAGATAGATAGATAGATAGATAGATAGATAGATAGATAGATAGATAGATAGATAGATAGAATGGATGTTGGATATATATATATAGCAATATACAGATGACATACCAGATGCATGTGCACCACCTGTATGGTATAGCTCCTATACTTCCTCACTTTGCCCAGTGCTACACTGTGTGTTAGAGCCATGGATGGATGGATAGATAGATAGATAGATAGATAGATAGATAGATAGATAGATAGATAGATAGATAGATAGATAGATAGATAGATAGATGATATACCTGGTGTATGTACACCACCTGTACCTATGTTATTGCTCCTATACATCCTCACTTTGCACATTGTATAATGTATGGCCAGCCACGGCGTAGCCATTTTATTGTACAATTTTCTTTTAGATTTACCAAAACCATATAATACGAGGTCAGACCTAAACACTTTCAGTTTGCATGCAATCAGACAGGCCCCTGCACTACATAATTGAAGGTAAACCTGAACGAAATTGAATAAGAAAATTGTATAATGTATGGCCAGCTTTAGATAGAAAGATAGATAGATAGATAGATAGATAGATAGATAGATAGATAGATAGATAGATAGATAGATAGACCACCACCTGTACTTATGTTATAGCTCCTATACCTCCCCACTTTGCACAGTGCTACACTGTGTGTTGGAGCTATGGATGGAAATATAAAACAGATAGATAAACACATTGCATAAGTATTAGATATTAGTATAGTGATATATAGATGACTTACAGAGTGCATATGCAGCACTTGTACCCATGTTATTGCTCCTTTACATCCTCGCTTTGCACATAGCTACACTGTATGTTGGAGCTATACATTTCAATATGAATAGATATTGTATGTTAGAGCTGCAACACTGTATGTTAGAGATATGGATAGATAGATAGAGATAGATAGATAGATAGATAGATAGATAGATAGATAGATAGATAGATAGATAGATAGATAGATAGATAGATAGATAGATAGATAGATAGATAGGTTCATTCTATATAACGATGTACCAGGTGCATGTACACCACCTGTACTCATGTTATAGCTCCTATACCTCCTCACTTTGCACAGTGCTACACTGTGTGTTAGAGCTATGGGTGGAAATATAAAAAGATAGATAGCTAGCTAGCTAGATAGATAGATAGATAGATAGATAGATAGATAGATAGATAGATAGATAGATAGATAGATAGATAGATAGATAGACCATGATGATTAGCTATGCACAGTAGCATATGGATGGTATACCCACCAGGTGTATATGCATGTACTTGTGTTAAAGCCCCTAAACATATTCACTTTGCACATTACTACAGTGTACATTATGTTGGAGCTATAGATAGATAGATAAATAGATAGATAGATAGATAGATAGATAGATAGATAGATAGATAGATAGATAATGCATAGCATTATTATTAGATATGTACAGAATGATATAGATGACACACCTGCCAGGCATATGCATGCCACCTATGTTAAAGCCCCAAAAACATCTTCACTTAGCACAATGCTACAGTCTATGTTGGCGCTATAGATTGAAAGATGACAGATGATAAACAGATGATGCATAGCACTGATATTAGATTTATTCAGTAGGAGGTATATGTATGCCACCTGTGTCTAGACACTGATCTGTTCTCTAGTATAGCCCCAAGTGTGCCACTGTAACCTTGGAGCACAATAGGCCAGCAGAGCTCTCAGCTCCCTAATACATATTGCAATCCATTGATTCACCCCAGCAGCCACACACTGGTGCTTTGTTAATCTAGAGAGTGTCTGTATAAAGAAAGACATATGTGGCCCAGCTCTGGCGCTCTGCATAGTAATGGGGCTCTTGTGTCTCCCCCCAGCCTGCTGAAATTCCAGCTAAGAGAGATAATACAGTGTTGTTGGAGCTAGCAGGAGGGGGAGCAGGATTTATGGGCACACTGATCAGTGATTCACAGCTCTCAGACACTGATTTCATGTGTCACACGTATAGGCAATGACAACATAGCCATCGAAAAAGATCCATTCGGTCCATCCTGAAGGACGCCCTTGGAGTTAGAACAGAATAATTGTAAGACATAAATTACATACACAGGATTGAAGCCGGGGACACAGAGAAGATATTCCATAAAGCTAAATGTCCTTGGATGCTTATGAGGAATACATGAGCAGGATGCTCAATGCACTTACCCCTTCCTTCTCACAAGGATTCTGACTCCTGATGATCAAACGAAAACGATTCCAGCCTACATTGTCTAAAACTGCTTCATTTATTCATTTATTTTAAGTGTGGTATCAACTTGAAAAGTAGCCAGCATTATCTTGTTAGGTTCACACCTGAACGATCTGAAGAGCATTTTTCGAAGCGCTTAAACGCTCAACATCAAGATTCCCATTACACGCAATGGTGCCCATTCACACATGAGCATTGTGTCCCTTGATGCTTGTCACATCAGGCTTGAAAAAGTACATGAGCTGCTTTGGGGCAAAGTCGCACATTTTTAATCCCTATAGATGTCAAACGGGAGCACATGAAATGCATTCCTTAAAATATATATATATATATATATATATATATATATATATATATATATATATTCTCCAGCGCACTGCTTACAGCCAACGGATCATGGGTGCTGCAGTGAACTGATGGCTGGCGCCATCAACAAAGTCCATTAGCAAAATGATCACTGGCACAAGTCAATTTAGTGAGTCTTCTATCCCGCATCAGAAAAGAAATGGGTTAATGGTAGACTAGCTAGTATAGGTCTGGTCATCCCAGCCTCAATAGCTAGAGGATGGGCCCTGTGGGTGGATAAATGACCCCTTCTAGGTTCACACTTGAGCGTCTTCAAGCGTTTTGGAGCATAATTTTCTGCATCAGCACACGCTTATTTCAGGCATCTTCTGACTTGAGCAATGTTTTGGGGCCTCAGGAGACCCCAGAGACAGGGGTCCCCTGAGGTTCCGAAACATTGCTTGTTTTTATGAAGGCAAATAAAAGAGGTTTGATATTGTGGGTGTGCCAGTGATCAATTTGCTAATGAAAAATACATGCAATGTGCATTTTCTCAGAATTTCTTTCTTCTCTTTCACCTAGTAATGCAGGAGAAAGAGAGACAAAACATGATATTGGCTAAAACAAAAAAGCCTGAAAAACGTGTGTACATTTGTAAAATAACGCACCAAAAACACTGATGCTCAAGTGTGAACCTATGAGGGGGAGTCAGGGATCATCCTCCAACTCTTTATATAGGCTGGTATAACCAGACTTGTAATAGCCTGCCTACTGTTAACCCTTTGCATGCACATGGATCTGCATCCAAGGCTCTCCTACTCCATAGGCTGATGCTCTATAAATACCCCATTCTCCTTTAAAAGTAGCTTATGTACCTTTTTGAGCTATAGGGTCCATGCACACCAGTGTTTTTGGCAGAAAATTGTGAGCATTGTTTGTACTAATGCATAGGTATGTATAAGAATGTTCAGCGTTTTTTTTTTTTTTTCCTACCAGAAAACCACTCTCAAAAATGCAAAGCAAAAGGTTTTTTTTTTTCACCATCTAAACGCTAAGCTTAAAATTTGCCTCTAAACAACCTAATGTGTGTGGACACAGGATAGGATGCTTTTACAGTCAAAACTCCTCTAGGAGCAGCATTTTTTTTTTAAGCAAGTGTGCATGGACCCTTAGGTATCCAGTTGCAGGTGCCTGAGTGCTCATGTATAAACAGGCATGATTTATAATTAGCAGAATTTGGTTGTTGGGTTGTGGAACTTCAAGCTACAAAACACTCAGGTGTAAATCAGGTCTCTGCTGTTGACCATGCCTCTGTGGCTCCATGCAGGGCCGGGACGAGGGGTGGGCAGGAGGGACAGCTGCCCTGGACCCAATGGTTTATTGCAGGGATGGGGCACCCTGTGCCAGTTGCTTTTGTTACAAGGCTGAACGGAGTAGTTACAGTGGTATGGCTGCTAACCCTAAGGCATAGGTGTTCAACCTGTGGCCCATCAGCTATTGCGAAACTGCAAGTCCCATCATGCTGCTACCTTTGGGAATCATACTTGTACCCATCAGCCTTGCAATGCCTCATGGGACTTGTAGTTCTACAATAGCTGGAGGGCCACAGGTTGAGCACTCAAGCCCTAAGGGAAGAGGGGGCGCAGTTTGGCATCTTTACCCTGGGTGCTGGATGACCCTGTCCCAGCACTGGCTCCATGGCCACCTTTTCCAACTAAACCCATCAAAATTTACCTCATTTACTGTATTGTTCACAGCAGGGGTGTTCTGTCCTCCTTTCACCTGGACTGTCTTTTCTGGGATCTTCTCATTGTTCTGGGTGGTGGAGTTATAAGGCTTTAAAAACATAAAATCACTTTTGGCCGATTCTGGGGTCAGGCAGACCTTATAACAGTAGTTTTGGGATCCACTCCCTGAAGACTCCATGCAGTTGGTCTGGACTTTATTACCAGAGGAGATCTGCAAGTTGATGTTGGAATTCTTGAAAACATCTCCTGACGCTTCAGACCTTAGGCAGCAACAGGTAGGCAGGGAACACTTGTAATCCTGCAGGGACAATCTGTCTTTGTGACATTTAATGACAGTGAGGACAATTATAGCCACGAGGAAGGTAAAGGACACTGATCCGAGGGAGACTATTAAGTAGAGGGTTAGGGAAGAGGTAGAAGAAGGGTCTGAATTTAAAGGGAGATCGTTTAGTTCTGAAGGGGTCTCAGGGATGCTGTCTACCACAGTGAGGACTATGGAGACAGAGGTGGATAAAGGAGGCTGGCCATTGTCTCTGACTTGGATGAGAAGTCGATGCTTGGTGGCATCCTTATCCCCCAAAGAGCGTATAGTCCTGAGCTCCCCGGTGTATAAGGCAATGCTGAATAATGTAGTGTCTGTAGCCTGAAGGATCTGATAAGAAAGACGTGAGTTTTGGCCAGAATCAGCATCCATGGCTGACACCTTGCCCACTAGGTAGCCTGGATCGGCAGACCTAGGGATGACATCGGTAGCTACAGAGCCATTCTTTGGTAAAGGGGACACAATAACGGGGACATTGTCATTTTGGTCCAATATAAAGACATTGACAGTGACATTACTGCTAAGAGGGGGGAAGCCAGCATCCTGCGCCTGCACCCTGATCTGAAAGTTCCTGATCTGCTCATAGTCAAAGGAGCGCAGGGCATAGATGTTGCCACTGTCCGAGTTAATGGAGACATAGGTAGAGACTGGCATCCCCTGGATCTGACCCTCCATGATGGAATAGGACAGGTAAGAGTTCTGATTGGCATCGGGGTCCACAGCAGTGACGGAACAGATGGAAGCCCCCGGCGGGTTGTTCTCCATCACATACACCGTATAGGAAGGTTGGAGGAAAGCGGGCACGTTGTCATTGATGTCGGTCACCTGGACGGTGATGATCTTTTTGGTCATGAGCGGTGGGGAGCCGAAGTCCCTGGCGCTGATGGTGATGTTGTACTCGGACACGGCCTCCCTGTCTAGGACCTCGGTGGTGACCAGGGTGTAATAGTTCTTATAGGAAGAGTGCAGCTGGAAGGGGACGTTTTTTGGGATGTCGCAGTTGACGTCCCCGTTGTCCCCCGAGTCGCGATCCATCACGCTGATGACCGCGATCACCGTCCCTGGAGGAGCGTCTTCCATGACCGGTGTGGACACCGAGGTGAGGATGACCTCCGGGGCGTTGTCGTTGACGTCCAGCAGGTTGACCAGCACCCGGCAGTGCACAGCCACAGCTGACGGTCCCCGGTCTTTGGCTTGGACGTACAGCTCGTACAGGTTGGACTTCTCGTAGTCCAGAACCCCTTTAACCCGGACGTTCCCGGAACGGGGCTCCACCATGAACAGGTCCCTCACCTTCTGAGGAGCATGGCCACTGAACGAGTACTCAATCTCCCCGTTGATGCCCTCGTCCAGATCGGTGGCGTTCAGCTTGAGGACCAAGGTGCCCCTAGGCACGTTCTCCTGGAGGCTCACCCTGTAGAAGGTCTGGTCAAAGGTGGGCACGTTATCATTGGCATCCAGCACGCTGATGATAACCATGGCAGTGCCAGAGCGCTCGGGAACCCCTCCATCCATGGCAGTCAGTAACACCCTATGGGTCTTCTGCTGCTCCCTGTCCAGGGGTCTCTCCAGAACCAGCTCGGCGAATTTGCTGCCGTCGCTCCGGCTCTGGACCTCCAGGGAGAAGAAGCCGTTGGGGCTGAGCTTGTAGTTGCGCAGGGAGTTGGTGCCCACATCTGGGTCCTGGGCGCTCTCCAAGGGGAAGCGGGCACCGGGAGCCGCCGACTCCGTCACTTCCAGCACGTAGTCATGCCAGGGAAAGCTGGGCGCGTTATCATTGATATCCAAAATCTCCACCTCCACCCTGTACAGCTCCAAAGGGTTCTCCATCACCACCTGCAAGTGTAAGGAACACACCGGCTGGAACTCGCAAACTTCTTCCCGGTCGATCTTCTCATTGACGAACAGAATCCCGTTCTCCAGGTTGACCTCCAGGTGTTGCTTGTTGCTTCCAGACACGATCCTGAAGCGGCGAGATGACAACTTGGAGATGTCCAAGCCCAGGTCCTCTGCGATGTTCCCGACGAAAGCCCCGTGCTCCAGCTCCTCCGGGACTGTGTACCTGATCTGGCTGGAAGCCGGAACCAAGCAGCAGGTTAGAAGAGCCAGGTAGACCTGGCCAGACCTCAGCTTCACCCTCCGGTACATCTTCACTCAACACTGGTCAGACCTAATGAAACTCAACAAATCCTCCGCCAACAAATCCTTCCCTCTCGCTGGGGAAGCCGGCTCCAGCCAAGATCTCTTAATCCAATCTGATAGCAGAAAATCGGAGCCTCTTTGCTCAATGTGAGGATCGTGCTACATGGACTTGGCTTTCCTTAGTAGACTTTCCACATCCCCCCCTTCTCCCCCAGTCTCACCCCTCCCCAACTATTTTCATTTTACAAGGGGAGGGAGGGAGCCAAATTCACATCTCAGCTTCTGTATTGGTGGACAGAGACAACTAAGAGCTGAGCTTTACAGCTGTTCATTAACCCTTGGAGCTTCCAGGGATCGAGGCTATATCAAAGAAGGCATGGACTCATTTCTGTAGACGTATCTTCTTCTGTCTGTTGCTTGACAGCTATTGCCTATTGCTGACCCGGGCTCAGGTATTGGATCGCACACACTTAAACCTAACGCCACAGCCTGTTTTTGCTACACTTCAAATTCCATCGATCAATCTCATTATTGTAGTCATTTATTTTGGCGATATAAAATATAACACCAAAGTCTGTTTTTGCTACACTTCAAATGCCATCGATCAATCTTATTATTGTAGTCAATTATTTTGGCGATATAAAATATAACACCAAAGTCTGTTTTTGCTACACTTCAAATGCCATCGATCAATCTTATTATTGTAGTCAATTATTTTGGTGACATAAAATAGGAACACTGGGGGGGTTTGCTAAAACTGGTGCACACAGAACTGTGCATAGTAACCAATCAGCTTCTAAGGCTGGCCATACATTATACAATCTTCTTGTACAATTTCTCTTTAGATTTACCAAAACCATATAATATGAGGGCAAACCTAAACACTTTCAGGCGGGGTTCACACTTGGAGCGGGTCACAGCAGGGGTCCGGTGTGTCCCTGTTCACTGTTTCAGGTCAGAATTTTTGGCTGAAACAGACCAGAAGACATACAGGACTCCTGTCCAATTTGCTCCGGAAATGTATAAATCGGCTCCATTGGGAGCTGGTCACAATCTCCTGACATCTTGACATGTGAATTGGATGCCGCATCCAAATCGCAATAGTGTGAACCCAACCTCAATTTGTATTCAATCAGACAGGCCCTTGCACTACATAGTTGAAGGTAAATCTAAATGTAATAGGAAAATTGTATAATGTATGTCCAGCTCAACTTTAGCACGTTCAATAAGGCTGGATTCACATCTATGCATTTTTAGTTCTTTTTGCAGATTTACACTACAGTCCATTCACCATGATTTCCTATTGAATATATTCTGTAGTGCAAATCTGCAAAATGCAAAAAGCACTAAAAATGCATAGATGTGGATCCAGCCTAAGGCTGGATTCACACCTATGCATTTTTTGTGCTTTTTGCAGATTTGCACTACAGAACTTGTTCCATAGGAAACCACGATAAATGGACTGTAGTGCAAATCTGCAAAATGCAAAAAGCACAAAAAATGCATAGATGTGAATTCAGCCTTAAGCTTTGACAGCAAAACCTAGAATCGGATTGGTTACTAAGATTCTGTGTGCATCAATTTTTGTAAATCAACCCCACTATAGCCAAAAATGTCTTCTGATAACTGTATGGGGTTGATACCTGTAATAATAATATTTAGTATAGGAATTCCTTTATTTAGCATATAGATTCCTTCCTTTTTTTTTTTTTTTTTAACTGAATGGCATGGTATGTCATGGCACAGGAGCACAATGCACTGCGCTGCTCTCCAATGACATGGATGACGTGACGCTTCAAATAAAGTTAGAGAAAAAAAAAAAAAACAAGTAAGCAATGGGATTCACTGAAAGGTGCATTGAACTGCAATGTGCTGTAGCTGGCTCTGTCACTAATCCTCACGGTACACCACTGCATATTACTGTGCAGGTTAGTGTGAACATAGCCTTAGGGCTCGCTCAGAGAATGTGCGGTGACCTGCATTTTAACACACTGGATAACTAGTCACTGCTAAGTGTTTTCTATGTGCCCGTTCACACCGCTAAGCTGATGTGATGTGCAGCGCATTGACTAGCAGCACATGTTAATGCACAGAAGCACAATGCACCACATTGCTGGGCAGAGACATGAATGAAGTACTACTATGAGGGAGATTTACTAAAACTGGAGCACACAGAATCTGGTGCAGCTGCGCATAGTAACCAATCAGCTTCTAACCAATGGCGGTGCGTCCATAAGGGTGCATATTCACCTACCTCTAACTCCAGCCACCCCCTCTGTGACCTATGGATAGATTCATGCAGTGCATGAATCTATCCATGGGTGCCGCTGCCACCCCCTATTTGGTTACCTGGCCCCTTTTTCGGACAACGGCGCCTGAATTACAGCAGTGTTTTTTTTTTTTTAAGCAAAAGGTGACCTGCGAGCGCCTTCACCCAGGTGTGTTAGAACAGCAAATGAATATTCGCTGACCTAACACTGATCTGCCTCTCTGCCAATTAGGTGCTCTGGTCTGTTACCCATCACCTGATTGGCTGAAATGACAGGTGGCGTGATTGGACGCCTGACGGGAGAGGATGGGAGGAGACTAATGGAGGACACTGCTCAGAGGACACCACTCAACGCCATCACCCGCTGCCGAGACAGGGGGAAGTGACGGGCAGACAGTGAGCGGGTGGGGGGGTCACAGTGGTGGCATTGGATGGGCACAGTGACAAGATTTGATGGCACAGTGGCTCCATTTGATGGGTACAGGGACAGTGATTGATGGGCACAGTGGCAGCATTTGGCACAGAGACAGCATTTGATGGGCACAGTGGCAGCCTTTGATGGCACAGTGGCTGCATTTGATGGCACAGTGGCTGCATTTGATTGCACAGTGGCAGCATTTGATTCCACAGTGGCTGCGTTTAATGGGCACAGTGGCAGCGTTTGATGGCACAGTGGCAGCATTTGATGGCACGGTGGCAGTGTTTGATGGCACAATGGCAGCCTTTGATGGGTTCAGTTTGTTTGCACCCCCCCCCCCCAAATTTTTGAGCACCAGCCGCCATTGCTTTTAACTTTAGCTTGTTCAATTAAGCTTTAAGAATAAAACCTGGAATCGGATTGTTACTATGCAAAGCTGCACCAGTTTTTGTAAATCAACCGCGTTTTATAGCCAAAAATGTCTTCTGGTAACTGTATGGGGTTGATATCTGTAATAATAGAATGTAGTATAGGAATTCCTTTATTTAGCACATGAAACCTTTTTTTTTTTAAACTGAATGGCACCGTATGTCACAGCACAGAAGTACAATGCACTGCGCTGCTGTGCAATGACATGAATGATGTGACACTTCACATAAAGTTAGGGGAAAAAACAAGTAAGCAATGTGATGCACTGAAAGGTGCATTGAACTGTGACGTGCCATAGCTGGCACTCTCACTGGTCCTCACGGTACACCGCTGCGTTTTACTATGCGGGTTAGTGTGAACCTAGCCTTAGGGCTCGCTCAGAGTATTTGTGGTGACCTGTGTTTTAATGAGCTGGATAAATGCAGGTCACTGCCAAGACACATAAAAAAAAAGTGTTTTCTATGTGCCCCGTTCACACCACAACACTGGTTTGATGTGCAGAGCATTGGATAGCACAGCAGCACAATGCACCACATTACTCGGCAGAGGCATGAATGAAGTATCATTATGGGGGAGATTTATGAAAACTGGAGCACACAGAATCTGGTGCAACCATGCATAGTAACCAATCAGCTTCTAACTTCAACTTGTCCAATTAAGCCAAAGGCTCCAATAGGCTTCAAAATAGGGTGGATTCGGGGTGCAGAGAATGTGCTCACAGCCCACCCAGGTGTGTTAGAATAGCGAATGAATATTTGCTATTCTAACACTGATCCTCCTCCTGACCAGGAAGAGGTTCTGAGACCCATCACCCGATTAGCTGAAAGGATAGGCGATCCTATTGGACACCTAGGAGGAGGAGAGGAGACACACAGTGGCCGTGATGGAGGAAAGGGACATAGGAGCCCAATGCCTACATGGGGTAAGTGCGGGACCGACTGGCAGATGGGGGGGTGTTGTTTGCTCCCCCCCCCCCCAAAAAAAAACTAAATCTAAATACACTACCTCACATGTATACATACACATAGTAGGGCCAACTTACACAAAGGGCAATTTTTCTACCAACATGTCTTTAGAGTGTAACAGGAAACTAAAATACCTGGAGTAAACCCAGGCAGAACATACAAACTCTATGCAGGTAGTGTCCTGCTTGGGATCCAAACCAATGATCTTCGTGCTGCAAGTAGGGGATTAATCTTTTCAGCAGACCTCCACCTACTAGAGGTCCATTAGGGTCCATTCAAATCTATGCTCTGTGTGTGTTAATGCACAGTAAAACGCACATTACCACAGCAGACAGGTACATGTCTCACAGGGTGCATTGCGCAGCCATTCATTTCCATTGGAACCCAAAGTAGTGCAGTAGCAGGCAATACAACTGTGCTGCACTACAACGCTGTGTCTATTTTTTTTTTTTTCTGTGGTGGCAGCCTATTCAAAATGAATGGGCTGTCCTAATGCAAATTACACTAACATGCAACACAGTGCAATTACACTAACATGCAACATAAGCTGGAGGTCCCTCCCCTGTCACCTTTTTTTCTCTTGGTGTCAGGAAAACGTGTCAGAAGTGATTCTTGCTGATAACAGAGGAACAAAGCAGCAGACAGAAATGATACTTAGTGCCAGGGGCGGACTGACAACTCATGGGGCCCCCGGGCAATAGGAGATTATGGGGCCCCCAGGAAATCAGAGATTATGGGGCCACACAGTATACACAAACACACACACACAGTATACAATCACACAGTATACACAGACACGTTTCTATTGGCTGAGAAGGTACTGGAGAGGTGGGGCAGCTATAATCTCTGGATTTTTAGACCAAAAGGATGTCGGTAAGGGACATTTCAGAGACAGATGTAAAAAAAGACACATATTTTTACATACTGTCCCTGATTTTACTGAGGCTGGCAACCCTGATGGGGCCCCCTAGTGGCATGGGGCCCTCGGGCAATGCCGAGTGGCCCACTGGTCAGTCCACCCCTGCTTAGTGCTCTTAACTGAGACAAGTACACACTATAGGGATGTGCTTTGTTCATATTTCATGTCTGGGGTTTACAACTACTTTAAAACAAACTAGTGCCAGGGCTATCTGCGGGTACCTCCCCTCCCTTGACTTCATCTGCTCTCTGATGTCTATGGCCAGTTTATTAATGAAAAACTTGTAGTGGAAATCTCTTTGTTCTTGTCCAAACAATGATTATTTCAGCTGCTTCATTCTTATGTGTAGCAAAATATTAGCAGTAACTTTACCTTGTATCATAAATATACTCAACGCCACCGCTATGATTACCTAACAATTTATTAATGTGAAGAATAACCACAACACTGTTATTAATACACTGTAATTGAAACATAGCAAGCTGTTGCTCTCTGGGGACTCTCTGTATTGCCAAGTGGATTCGTTTGTGAGCTAGATTCCATACACAAGCCTACAACCTCAGCCAAACTGGCGATGGTCACCAAGAGGGGGTTTAAAGGCGGCCACTTTCCTGAATTTAATGGGTCAACTGTCCACAGAAGCTGTAAGAAAGCTCAGGTAGAAACTGCTATGATCTGACTGCTAAGCAGCCTAGCAGTTCCAAGCACTTGACATGGTTTGCAGGCTTAGCTTTGCTTTACAAATATGCAGCTTAGGTGTCAGAAAATGAAGGCTTCCACCTGAGGCTTCTCACAGAGGCATTTAGCTTTCCACCAGTTATCCGGGTAAATACAATAAGTACAATGGTAGCAGGAGTGTTGGCGTTTTGTGCACAGCAACTGATCAGCAAATGAGCAACCGTATGGAAGAACCATGCACAGCTAAAGGGATGCCAGAGATGCATTCTTTTTCTATAGCAAGGCTTGTTCATTTATTAGATCACTGGCAGAGAGCACAGGACCTTCATCCTTGCAGTGTCTGCATGCCCTTTAGTTGAGCAACAGTTAAGTTCTTCATTAACCTTAGCACAGCCAAGCTACAAACAAAGCTTCCTTTTTTTTATTAAAGGGTAATCTCCCCTATTATCCTTTTTTAGCTCTTTTACAGGTGAAAAATGTACTAATATCGTCAAAGAGTCAGATTCACATCTCTTCATGTCCGCCTTTGTCCATTTTTATTGCATTTGTTGTAATGTCCATTGTAGCGTGTTGATGCGTGTTTTCATTATGTATTGCAATGCATTTTGGATGCGTTAAGTGTTGTGCATTTTTTGGTTTGGCCAATGAGAATTGATTTCCTTCTGTGACAACATTGCTGTGGATTTTGGTCTACTTCCAGGCTAGCATAGTCATAGTCAGTAAGGTTGAATAAAGACACCAGTCCATCCAGTTCAACCTGAGTGTCTACAATTGTCCCTATCCCTGTACATTACACACTCACATTGGTCCCTACCCTCAAGGAGCCCACAATCAAAGGTCCCCATTCATATACCCAGGCCAATTTTGGACAGAAGCCAATTAACCTACCTGCATGTCTTTGGTTGTGGGAGGAAACCGGAGTACCCGGTGGAAACCCACGCAGGCACAGGGAGAACATGCAAACTCCAGGCAGGTAGAGTCATGGTTGGGATACGAACCAGCGACCCTTCTTACTGCTAGGTGAGAGTGCTAACTACTACACCACTGTGCCACCCACATAAAATTATAATAAACCACACTATCAGTGGCGTTTGGTGCTCCATTTTTTTTTGGGGGGGGAGGGCGGACAAACAAACTGTTTGATTGGTTGGTCGATCCCCCCCATCACTCGCACGTCCGCCCACCAGCCCAACACCTAACCCATCTAGGTCACGGGCAGCCCCTTGCTGTGTCTCCTCCTCGGTGGCTTCTCCTGTGTTTCTTTCTCCTCGGAGGCTTCCCCTAGTGTCTCCTCCTCTTCAGTGGCTTCTTCCTCGGAGACCAATATGGTCGCTTCTCCTCTCAGCCAATCAGGTCTTAAGACCCACTTCTTGATTGGCCAGAAGGAGAATCAGGAAGACAATAGTGAATATTAATTTGCTATTGTCACACAACTGGGTGGGCTTGGGGCGCAGTGCTCTGCGCCCCAAGCCCACCCTTTTTTGAAGCCAATTAGAGCTTCAGGGTCTAATCATGTGCTTCCAAAAAAAAAAAAACACTGATATCCTTGCGTCTGGCCCTTTCCATGTAGATTAGGGGCTGTGTGCATGGATTGGGGGGTGGTGCCCCTGCGTCCCTTATGGATGGGCCACCACTGCACACTTAACTGGCATTTTTATACATAGCCTTAGGCTACGTTTAGATGGGCCTATTGCCACAGTGCGAATGCCAGCAGTAGGAATCTGCCGATTTCTGAGTGACCAGCTGCGGCTGCCAAGCCCGCACACTTCGATGACAGGTTGTCAGTGACCGGAGCTATTTGTGGCTGTTCACTCAGCCAGAAATTAACTGCAGTGACGACCTATCATTGAAGTGTAGATGCTTGGTGGCCACAGCTAGCTGCTCATAGGTGTCAAAACACAGCAGCCGGAATTGGTAGATTTCTGCCACTGGCTTTAGTAGTGTGTCATAAGGCCCACGCAAATGTAGCCTTGGACCTCTTATGAGACTCAGAGTGTATGAAAATGCACAAAGAAATGCCACACATAGATGTGAATGACCTCAATGGTTAACCTGTGTTTCTGACACATCTGACACGTTTTACGTTCCGACGCATATGCTAAAAAAGATGTGAACATAGCTGATTCACCTGTACAAGGAGATTTAAAAAAACTGGTGCACACAGAATCTGGTGAAGCTGTGCATAATAGCCAATCAGCTTCCAGGTTTTATTGTCAAAGCTTAATTGAACAAGCTGACATTAGAAACTGATTGGTTACTGTGAACAACTGCACCAGTTTTAGTAAGTCTCCCCCTTAGTGTCTGGCATGTATCTAATATTAAAGTTGGAGCTGCAAAAATGCAAAACTAATGCTGCATACACACAATAGGACATTGATCGGACATTGCGACAACAAGATCCATGGATTTTTTCAGACGGATGTTGGGTTAAACTTGTCTTTCTTACACAAGGTCACACAAAGTTGGTGGAAATTGCGAACGTCAAGAACACGGTGACTTACAACTCGTACGACGAGCCGAGAAAAATTAAGTTCAATAGCCAGTGCAGCTCTCCTGCTTGATTCCGAGCATGCGTGAAACTTTGTGCGTTGGAATTGTGTACACACAATCAGAATATCCGACAACAGATTTTATTGTCGGAAAAATTGAGATCCAGATGTCAAATTTTGTGTGACGGAAATTCAGATGAAAAATGTCAGATGGAGCCTACACATGATCGGAATTTCCGACAAAAAGCGCCCATTGAATATTTTCCGTCGGTGTGTACGGGGCATGAGTCTCTGACTTGTCACTGCTACTACAGCTCTTTGGCAGTTAATTAGTTAAATCCCATGGTAATCCTGCTCCTTGTCTAGAGCTAAAGGGAGCTTGAACAGTTAAATGACTTATCCGTGACGTACACAGGAGAATCTTCATACTCCTTTACCATCAGGGCACGCGGGACGGTTTTCCTATTTCTTTTGCGGACAGTTGAAGAGTTAAAATCCTGTTAGTATTATTCACGATTTACACTCACCTGCCACTTTTTCGGGTACTTCTGTTCAATTTCTTGGTAACACAAATTGCTAATCAGCCAATCACATGACAGCAACTCAATGCATTTAGGCATCTAGAGCTGGTGAAGACGACTTGCTGAAGTTCAAACCAAGCATCAGAATGGGGAAGAAAGGGGATTTAAGAGACTTTGAAAATGCCATGGTTGTTGGTGCCAGATGGGTTGGTCTGAGTATTTCAAAAACTGATCTGCTGGGATTTTTTACACACAGCCGCTCTACGGAGAATGGTCGGAAAAAGAGAAAATATCCAGTAAGTGGCAGTTGTGTGGATGAAAATGCCTTGTTGAGGTCAGAGGAGAATGTACAGACCGGTTTGAGATGATAGAAAGACAACAGTAACTCAAATAACCACATTAAAAGCAAAGTATGCAGTATGAATACCATCTCTGAACGTATAACACATTGAGCCCTGAATCAGACGGGCTACAGCAGCATAAGACCACACCGGGTGCAACTCCTGTCAGGTAAGAACAGGAAACTGAGGCTACAATTCACACAGGCTCACCGAAATTAGACAATAGAAGATTGGAAAAACGTTGCCTGGTCTGATGAGTCTCCATTTCAGATGGTAGGGTCAGAATTTGGCGTAAACAACATGAAAGCATGGATCCATCCTGCCTTGTATCAATGGTTCAGGCTGGTGGTGGTGGTGTAATAAGGTGGAGGAAAATTTCTTGGCACACGTTGGACCCCTTAGTACCAATTGAGCATTGTTTAAATGCCATGGCGTACCTGAGTATTGTCGCTGACCATATCCATCCCTTTAAGACTACAGTCACAGTGTGCTCATCTTCTGATGGCTTCCAGCAGGATAATGCTCTGTCACAAAGCTCAAATCATCTCAAACCGGTTTCTTGAACATGACAATGAGGTCACTGTTCTCCAATGGCCTCCACAGCCCCCAGATCTCAATCCAATGGAGCACCTATATGTTGTGGAATGGGAGATTCAAATCATGGATGGATGTGGAGCCGACAAATCTGCAGCAACTGCGTTATGCTATCATGTCAATATGGACCAAAATCCATGAGAAATGTGTTCAACACCTTGTTGAATCCATGTCATGAAGAATTAAGGCAGTTCTGAAGGCAAAAGGGTCCAACCCGGTACTAGCAAGGTGTACGTAATAAAGTGGCCGGTGAGTGTATATAGCACCAACAGTTTGCACAGTGCTCTACAAAATGACAGTACAGAGGCAATTTGGTTACATTACAATTCAGTACAATGGAATCAGAGGGCCCTGCTTCTTGGAGCTTACAATCTAAAAACCTTAGCTTCATCAAAGCACTCAAGAGGGTTTTCATAGTCCCATGAAGTCAGAGAACACAGGATTTTTTTATATATATATATTTGAATACCACTTTTCAGGTAGGTAAGGGATAAAAGCCTTGTCTTTGTTAAAGCAGGCAGGAGGGCTTTTATACTTCTATGCCATTGAAGCAAAAATGATAGTTTACATTCACCTTTTTGGTTAGTTGAAGGGTTAAACACTTGTTAGTTAGCGTTGGCTTTACTAAAGCAAGCAGATAGATTTTTCATGCTCAAGGCACTCAGCAAGGTTTTTATATCTGTTTGGGTAGTTGAAAGACTTAAAAGCTTGTTAACCTTGGCTTTGCCAATAAACACAGGAAGGTTTTTATTTTTATTAATACTTGTATGACGTCAAAGCGCAAGGTTTTAAGTAATTTTTTTGGGGTAGTTGAAGGGCTAAATGCCCGTTAGCCTTGGCTTGCCAAAAGGCCTAGGAGGATTTTCATGCTCATGTGGAGTCAAAGCGTAAAGGAGAGTTTTCATTCTTCTTTTTTTGGCTAGTTGAAGGGTTAAATGCTTGTTGTCCTTGGCTTTGCAAAAGCACCTAGGAAGATTTTCACGTTCATATGAAGTCAAAGCACACAGGAAGATTTTCATGTGTCTGTTTGGGTAGTAGAAGGATTAAAAGCCTGTTAACCTTGGCTGCACACAGGAGGGGTTTAATACTTCTATGACGCCAAAGCACAAAGAAGAGTTATTATTCATGCTCTTGGGTAGTCAAAGGGTTAAACGCTTGTTAGCCTTGGCTTTACCAAAACACCTAGGATGATTTTCATGCTCCTATGAAGCCAAGCACACAGGAGAGTAGGGCTTAAACAACGAATTGATATAATCGATTATGAAAATAATTGTCAACTATTTTCATAATCGATTAAAAAAAAAAAGTAAAACAAGCATGCTGCTGCTACTGAATGTCTTATGCTGGCCATACACGTATCAATTTTTAGACAAGAATATATGAAAAATTCTTTGCACATTCAATGTCATTAGAAAATAAATGATCATAAACATCTTCCCCCGACTCAACTCATACTCCCCCCCTCAATCCCCCCCCCTTCTTCCACCCCCGTGTAACCCCCCCCCCCCTCCTCACCCCCCCTTTTTTTTTTCCTCTCTTTTTCAGTACCTATTAAGGACCCGCCTGCATACTGGTTACTGCTGGAGCCCCCGCAAAAGAGGGCACAGTCAGTAACATCTGACCCCGTAATTACTGATTTCCCATGCAAACACACCACAACATTTACCTACCACCTGGGACTCCCTTTTCAACAGCAGTTCCACGAGCCAGATCAGGAGAATACTTATCAACTTTGAGCTTCATAAACAGACACTTTAAAGTTCAGGTTTTATTCTCTTCTCCACCTGATGGAGCAACGAGACACCATGTGCGCACTGTTCCGTTTACACTTGCGACGTTTTGTCAATCCCTAATCTTTGATGACTGTTCCATGATTTTTGAATGTTTGTATGATGGAAAAGAATATTTGTAATTTTGCACTATTATATTTTCAATAAAATTTGTTTGGAAAAAAGAAAATTTCTCTTGCATTTAACATTCAATTTTAAAATGAATGTAATTTCTGAAGGAAAAACACATACACTGTCCAAAAATTAGTTTAATCGAGAAACATTTTCCATTCTGCTTCTTTGAATTTTCCCATCACTGTGGTTGAAAAAGAATGTCAATTTGACTCCACTAACAATTAGAAAATCGACTGAACGGTGTTCCTTTGAAAAATGTGTTTTTGTATGGATAGCA